>NC_053489.1:407665000-407670000 GCF_905171775.1 Rana temporaria | reverse complement strand
GCTGTAATACCCCGTAATGCCCAGGAAGGCCCTCACTTGTTTTTTATTGACTGGTTGGGGCCATTTTTGAATTGCCTCAATCTTATTGGTCTGCGGCTTGACCATCCCCCGGCCAATAACGTACCCAAGGTATTTGGCCTCCTCCAGGCCTATGGCACATTTCTTTGGATTGGCCGTGAGACGTGCTTCCCTAAGGGAATCTACCACCGCTTGTACACGGAGCAGGTGCGATTCCCAATCTGGGCTGTGGATGACCACATCGTCCAAGTACGCCGCTGCATACGAGCGATGTGGTCTCAAAATTTTGTCCATCATTCGCTGGAATGATGCAGGGGCTCCGTGCAGACCAAACGGCATCCGCTTATACTGAAACGAGCCCTCAGGAGTGGAAAAGGCAGTCTTCTCCTTGGCCGATTCAGTAAGCGGTATCTGCCAATAACCTTTCGTTAGGTCTAGGGTCGTTATGTAGCGAGCCTGTCCCAACCTGTCCACAAGTTCGTCGACCTGGGCATCGGGTAGGCGTCAAATTTGGACACACTGTTAAGTTTTCTAAAATCATTACAAAACCTAATACTGCCATCAGGTTTTGGGACCAGCACTATGGGACTTGACCACTCACTGTGAGACTCCTCGATCACATCCAACTCTAACATATTTTTTATTTCTTCCGCAACTGCCTCTCGCCGGGCCTCTGGAATTCTATATGATTTTACATTTACCCGAACCCCTGGTTCCGTCACTATGTCATGTTGGATCGTGTTGGTCAGTCCGGGTAAGGGGAGAAAAAGTCTCTATTTTTCTGCACGAATGCCCTAACGTCACTTTGCTGTGCTACGGACAGGGAATCCGTGATGGGAACGTCAGGTATCACGGGTATCCGGTCTGTTGGAAGTGGGGACGTGGCCAGTAAAGTCTCTCGGTCCTTCCAGGGCTTTAAGAGATTTACATGGTAAATTTGGTGGGGTTTCCTTTTCCCTGGCTGGTAGACTTTGTAGTTTACCTCCCCCACCCTTTGGACAACCTCAAAGGGACCCTGCCACTTGGCTAAAAACGTACTTTCTACCGTGGGAACCAGTACCAACACTCTGTCCCCTGGGTTTGAAAGTACGGACCTTGGCACCCCGGTTATAGACCCTCCTTTGGGCCTCCTGGGCTCGCTCCATATGTTCCCGTACTAGGGGCAGAACGGCTGCGATTCGGTCCTGCATCAAGGAGACATGCTCTATGATGCTCCTATATGGGCTGACCTCTCCTTCCACGTTTCTTTAGCAATATCTAGCAGGCCCCTGGGATGCCTACCATACAAGAGCTCAAAGGGGGAATAGCCTGTGGAGGCCTGTGGAACCTCTCGTATGGCAAACATGAGATATGGTAGCAAAAATCCCAGTCTCTCCCATCCTTGTCGACCACCTTTTTCAACATACTCTTCAATGTTTTATTAAACCCTTTCGACCAGACCATCTGTCTGGGGGTGGTAGACAGAAGTACGGAAGATGGGAGATTTTGTACAATCTACACAAATCCTTGGTAACCCTTGACATAAAAGGGGTGCCTTGATCGGTCAAGATCTCTTTTGGGATCCCCACTCGACTAAACACCTGGACTAATTCCTTGGCAATAACCTTGGCGGAGGTGTTACGCAAGGTATGCCTCAGGATAGCGAGTCGCATAGTCCAGGATCACCAGAATATGCTGGTGACTCGGGCAGATTTCACGACCGGCCCCACCAGGTCCATGCCAATCCTTTCAAAGGGGACCTCAATTATTGGTAGAGGAACAAGGGGGCTGCGAAAATGGGGCGATGGTGCTGACATTTGGCACTCGGGGCACGATTCGCAGTACTCCTGACCTCTGCATGCAAACCGGGCCAGAAGAATCTTTGGGTGATTCTCTCCCTGGTTTTTTCGACCCCGAGATGTCCCCCCATTACGTGACCATGAGCCAGGTCTAGCACCACCCTGCGAAAGGGTTTGGGAACCAGTAGCTGTTCTACCTCTTCCTCTCCATGTTTTATCACCCGATATAACAAATTGTTTTTAATTGCCATGTAGGGAAAGGACACCACCCAATTAGGATCCACCGGTTCCCCATCCAACAGCCTTAACATTTTCCCTGGCATTCATGAGGGTGGGCTCTCGCAGCTGCTCGGTACAGAAATCCTCCCTCCTGACCTCCAAGTCGGGTACCACATTTTGGCTACTCTCCATGTCAGGGTCAGGCGAGGTTTCCTGTTCGTTACCCTCAGGCTGGGTGCTAGCTTCTAAGTCCTCCGGTTCCCCAGCCATGGCAGGGAATGGTGGAGGATCTCTGGCCTCCTCGATCCCACCAATAGCATGCCCTTCCCTTTGGCAAAAACGGGTCTGGTGAGAGTTCTCGAGTTTCCCCAGTAGGGGGAGCGCTATCTACGGGCCTCCTTCATCTCCCATAACTTCCAAAAATGAGGAAAGTCCCTCCCCACTAAGGCTTCATGGAGCAGTGAAGGTACCACCCCCACTGAATGTGTTACACAGCCCCAGGGGGTATCAACCTCAACCACCGCTGTCTGGTAGTCCCGAGTGTCCCCATGGATGCATATTACCCCAATACAACTGGGGTGTAGTTTTGCGGGGTCTACACACACACTCCTGACTAAGGTCACCACACTACAGAGTCTAGCAGGGCTGTAAGAGGCTTGCCATCTATTGAATAACGCACATTTGTTTTTCCAGGCGACGCTGACCTGTCGCAACACATGCGACCTGTGCAAACAGAGAAAGGCGTCTTACCCTATCAACATAATCACATTGCATAGGTTCATCATTTAGAGGGCAGTTTGCAGCAATATGGCCTAATGCATGGCAACGAAAACACCGTATTTGCCCTACCCCCAGTCCTCTTACCGGTCCCAAAAACCTTCCTGGCTTCTTCTGGCCAGTCTCCAGGTCTAGGACCTACAGTCTCATCTGCTGTAACAACAGTCTTATCCACTCTCCCAAACTCTTGAACCCCGGAACAGTCTTACCCGAACCGTGGGGAGATCTTGCACCCGAGACACTCCGAAGTGGGGCGTGGGTGGGTTATTAAGTCCTCGGTAGCACTGTACCTCTCCACTAGGTCCCACCATTCGGGCTGCAGTGTTGGGGTCCCCCTGTCCGACCCACTTTCTCAGGGTAGCAGGGAGCGCACGCAGGTACCGGTCCATTACCACACGCTCCACAATCTGAGGGCTGGTCAGAGTCTCTGGCTGCAACCACTTCCTGGTGAGGTGGACAGGTCAAACATTTGTGACCGGGGTGGCTTGTTGCTGGAATAGGACCACTGGTGCACGCGCTGGGCCCGGACTGCCATGGTGACACCCAAGCGTGCGAGTATTTCTGTCTTTAGAGTTTCATAGTCCTGGGCCTTATCTGGTTCTAGGTCAAAATAGGCCTTTTGGGGTTCTCCTGTTAGGAATGGGCCAATAGTCCCGCCCACTGCTCTTTTGGCCATCCTTCGCGGTCAGCGACTCTCTCGAAAGTCGCCATGTACGCCTCAACATCATCCGCCGGTGTCATCTTTTGCAGGTGGTAGGAAGCACGTACAATCTTTGGTTCCGCTAACACCGGAGGTGCGGACCCCTTTTTTCAGTTCCACCCAGAGCTTCGGCGAACTGTCGGTTCATCTCCTGCTGGGCAGCGTGTTGTGCTGCAACGGCCTCTGCGACTTGGCGGTGTTGGTGCTGCAGCGGCCTCTGCGACTTGGCGGTTTATCTCCTGCTGGGCAGCCTGTTGTGCTGTAGCGGCCTCTGCGACTTGGCGGTTGGTTTACCCGCTTGGCTGCATTGGCCTGTAGCAGGGCCTTTAATATTTCTTCCATTTTCAGAAAAGTGCCCCGCTGAATCCACCACTGTGAGGGATTAGCTCGTGGGGATCACCTTTTCTGAAATCACAGTCTGTAAGCAGGCACTTTCTTTTAAGTCTGGCGGATGCCAGATTTTATTTATAAACGGTTTGCAGATTAAAATAAAACAAAACAATAAATTAAATCCTTGCCGTCCGGCGCTAAACTAAACAAACAGGATCTCCTCTCTATACAGTGTGGGGCTAGTCCCTGACACCCACAAAACATGCAGTAAAGCAAACCTTTTCAGTCAGCACTCAGCGCTCCCTCACTCAGGTCCCTTCCTGAGTTTCAAGCCAGAGCCCTGTTGTGCTCTCTTCCTGGTCATTTAAAGTCCAGCTGATTGTGGACTCCAGTGGACCCAAACATCCGGACCGGAATCCTAGCCAGGCACAGAGGCTGTAAAACCCGGAATGGATTCCGGTTCAGTCTCTCATGATAGAACGTATGCGAGGTGAAATGTACCTATGAACGTGTATCGCACCTCGCATAGCGTCACAATATATATATATATAATTTTATTATTATTATTAAGGGCCCAGAGATTTCTTTTTTTCATTTGTATTAAAGGCCCAGAGGTCCTGGATGGCAACCCCCCTTTTTTGCAATTTCTTTATATATATATATATATATATATATTTATATAATATATCTATACACACACACACATTTATGTGTATATATATATTATATATGATATATATATATATATTATAAAGGGCCCAGAGGTCCCCAGGCCCCCGGATGCTACCCCCCTTTTTGTATATATTTTTTTATTATTTCTTCGTTTCGGTTTAAAAGGCCCCCCGCTTCTCAATCCGTGGCAGCCCCCCCCCCCCGCTTCTCAATTTATGGTGGCAGCACCCCCCCCCCCGGTTCTCTGCTCCAGGGGGGCCCATGCCTGAAGCTGTGTAAGGGGCCCCATAATTCTGATGGCGGCCTGTGCATAGGATCCACTCCCTGCGTGGGCTCGGACATGGCTGTCCGGTACTGTCACGTACCTTGAGGATGAGCCCGACGTGCAGGAAGTGGCAGCTGTTACTCCTCTGATCCCGGGACCCCTGGTAGAGTGGACAGGGGGAACGGGAGTGCAGAGTCGCACGAGCGCCAGGAGGGACGCTGATGCTGGGCTGGATGAAGCC
>NC_053489.1:407553641-407664900 GCF_905171775.1 Rana temporaria | reverse complement strand
TTCCTGCATAGGATCCACTCCCTGCGCGGGCTCGGACATGGCTGTCCGGTACTGTCACGTACCTTGAGGATGAGCCCAACGTGCAGGAAGTGGCAGCTGTTACTCCTCTGATCCCGGGACCCCTGGTAGAGTGGACAGGGGGAACGGGAGTGCAGAGTCGCACGAGCGCCAGGAGGGACGCTGATGCTGGGCTGGATGAAGCCTCTGCGGAGTCTGAGGAAGTCTCTGAAAGGCAGGTACTGGGTTGTAGGTGCAGACCGGATGCAGCAGCACTGGAGTTGTGGACAACAGCCGGAAGAGCAGGTGTTCAGAGAATCGGGCAGCAAATAGTCCCAGAAGACAGAGAAGAGTCCCAGAAGACAGTGAGGTGCAGGATCAGCCGATCGGGCACAGGCAAAGCCCAGGTGGTAGAGTGGTCAACAGGCGGCCAGCGTAGTACCAGGGATAAGGCAAAGGGATGGTCAGAACGAGGACAAGGACAGGGCAGGCTGCAGACAGGAACAACAGGAACAAGCCGGAGATCAGGAACTGGATCAGGCAGGGGTAACGGATACAGGTAGTCTCAGGAAACGCTGTAGACCGGACAGCAAGAGGCCAGTGACACAGGACACTCTAAATACCCCGTTTTGGCGCCAGATTGACGCCTGCACGTGCCTGCGCGCCGTTACCGCCGATGCCCGCGCCCGCCGCCGCACTGTGAACGCGCGTGCGCGAGCGCCATTGCCGCGATTGCGCGTGCCCCGCGCGCGCCGATGCGCAGCTAGCGCCATCTGGTGGCCGAGGTAGATTGTGACACTAAGGGACCATTCCTCTTGCTACCGGAGACCGTTGTGAGTAAACTGAAGCCAGTACCAGAGCAGACTTCTTGCCAGCCGGGGACAGTGAAGGAGTGGGAAAACTTCAGCAAGTGCCAAGTCAGGGACCCTGTCACGTACCTGGTGATGGAACCCAGTATGCAGGGAGTGGCCTCTCGTATACTTCTGACTCAGGAACTCCTGGTAGAGCAGACAGGGGATCCGAAGTGCAAAGGCGCACAAGTGCCTGATAAGGTAGCTGATGTAGGCGGCTGGCCCAGTCTTATGCCCCGTACACACCATCACTTTATGTGATGAAAAAAAACGACATTTTCTGTGAAGTAAAAAATTACCTTTTTGAAACTTCAATTTTCAAAGACGAAGTTGCCTACACACCATAGTTTTTCTCACAATGTTCTAGCAAAGCGAGGTTACGTTCCACCACGTTTTTCCATTGAAGCTTGCTTCATAACTAGCTTCTGGGCATGCGCGGGTGTAAAAACGTCTTTTTAAACAACGTTTTTTGCTACACACGGTCAATTTCTGTGAAGTAAAAAACGACGTTTTGAAAAACGACACATAAAATTGAAGCATGCTTCAATTTTTTTTGGTAGTTTTTTACAAGACATAAAACAACGTTTTCCCCCACACACGGTCAATTAAAGTGACGTTTTTAAAAACGTCGTTTTTTTTCATCACATAAAGTGATGGTGTGTACGGGGCATTAGATGCCTTGAGAGGAACCTGGAGCAGTCCGTAGGCAGAAGGCTGGGTGCAGCAGGGAGGTGTTCTGTAGTCCCGGAAGCTGGAGCAGTATGCAGTCAGGAGACTGGACACAGCAGGCAGCAAGGTGTTCTGTAGTCCGGGGAGCTGGAACAGTATGCAGACAAGAGACTGGACACAGCAGGCAGCATGGAGATGTTCTGTAGTCCAGAAGTCAGATAGGTGAAGACAGACCGGGTCAAGCATTGGCAGGCAGATCAGGTACCGGAAAAGAATGGTCAAAGTTCAAGCCGGGTCAGTATCGGGGGTGGACAGTAATCAAGCCAGTAATCAAGCCAGGGGAAGAGCAAAAGCAGAGTATAGACGAGCCGGGATCAGAGGCGGGCAGCAATCAGGAATGGTCAGGGATGCGTCAGATACGGATCAAAATAACGGATAGCAGAAGTCTCCGGAAACGCTGTAGAAGAATCTTCCGCTCCAGCAGGGAGGTCAGCACCCCAGTGGAGGCAGTGGCCGGGTCAGGCCGATGGGACCTCCTCAAAGCATCCCAGTCGATCGAGGGGGTCTTCCTCCGTTGGGTGCACATTGAACGGGGGCCGCGCCAACCGAGACGGCCTCGTGGGTGGTCTCGGCCTGTATGTATGCCGCTCGGGCCACACATTCACTCAGCTCCTTCATCCCGTCCAACGGGCTTACCTTCTGGGGGTAGAAGATCAAGGTAGCCGGTAGCGAAACCTTAGTGGACGGGACAGCTGTGCTTTCATCATCCGGGGCTTCTAGCTCTGCGTTCTCCTCAGAGGGGAGAACTTCTGGCCATGGGGCCTCCACCTCTGCGGCGACTTCTCCCGAACAACGATCTACCCGGGAGTCTCTCGGGGCACCAACAGACGGGGCAACGTCAAATAGGAGCGCTGGGCATCCACAACATCAGGAGAAAGGTAGAAGGCGAATAGCCAGCTCCTGGCACTGAGGGTAAGCCAGGCCCAGCATTTCTGTCCCGTCAAAGGACAGCAGTGCCAACTGTCCTCTGGTGGACAATCGTACGCCCGTGTCCGTCACAGACACCTCGCACGAGACAGTTCCAGGGGACATGCCCGGCACGGTTGTAAGGCGCCTCAGCCCAGTATGGGCAGCGAAATTTTCCTTTCCGGCTGACATTCTTTACTCGGTCTGCACTTCACAAGGAAAATGGTAGTTCTGGCGATTTGGCGTGCGAGTGGGCGTTCCTGTTCCTCGTTTGGCGCGAAATCACACTGCACGTCTCACGCAGGGGAGGGTGGCTCCTCCCACTTGGAAGAACTTGTCCGGACACGTTGCAGGCGCATGCTAGGCCGCACGTACGCCCAAGCTTAGCGGTGTGAGGTTAACTCCCTCGCTGCCGGACAGTTCAAGTACACAACACCGGACACTCTTTAGTAAATGACCACTCACTTTTTCTGGTTCAAAATCGGGCAAAATCGTGGGTGCGCGATATACGCCGATACCCACTTCCTGCGCCGAGTTTGAACTACTGCGCCGGCATATACAGAGCGCAGTACACTCGTGTATAGTCAGGCAGGCTCGGCTCCTCTCGCAGTCACGTCCTGGACAGTGTACTGCGCTCGGTATATGCCGGCGCAGTAGTTCAAACTCAGCGTGGGAAGCGGAGATCGAGCGGGGAGGACACCGCAGAAGGACGCCGGACCCGACGAGGACACCGATGGACGCCGCGCAAGACACCAAAACTGTAAGTACTAAAATCTTTTTTTCACAGGAATGCGGGTCCACTTTAGGGGTGCGCGCTATACCCCGGAGCGCGCAGTACCCCGATAAATACGGTACTTTTTTGGTTGTAACATGACAAAATTTGGAAAATTTCCAGGGGTGTTAATAGGATAATAGGAGCTCAAACTCCTACTTTTTGCAAGGGGACTCCTAGCTGCCATAGGAAAGGAGCAGATAAAGGGCCTATTTGAGCATAGAGATTGGTGGGATAATTTTTCATGTACATGAAATTTTTCCTATGCGGCCAGAGTAGACAGGTGAGACATCAAGAATAATAGGCTGCCTACCTTGGTGATTAGTTGGTTGGGATTCATTTGGTTTGCCTCCAGCCTGTCACCATGTATATAGAGAGTCCTCTAAAAAAAAATTCTTGGAGGAGCTAACACCAGAGACAAAAGTCAAGAGGAAATGATAATCTAGCTCTAAGGTACCAGGATATGGAGGATGATAAACTATCAAGCATGCTCAGAGACCAAACAGGATAGGAAAACTACGGTTAGGCTCAATGCACACTGGGCTTAAAAAAAATGTCTGTTCTCTTTGAAGTAAAAAACGTCCATATAGAGCATTTTTTGTACAAAGTTTAGATGAGTTTAGGAGAGTTTTACGTTGTTTCTGCCAGTGAGCTCCAATCAGAAACGCAAATGAGAAGGTTTTTTTTTTTCTGCCTCTAAACGTTGTTTTCAAAATATGCCTGTAAACATCCTAATGTGTATGGACACATAGGATAACATTGAGCTGCTTCTACAGGCAGAACACAAAACTTCTATAGAAGCAATGGGCCAGAGAGAATTAGATGGGCGCAGCGTATCAGAGAAACGCTACGCCGCCGTACCTTACCTGGCGGATCTTCGAATCCTCAAAGAATTTGCGCCTTAAGTTACGGTGGAGTAGTGTATCTCTGGCGGCAGAATTCAAATCGGCGATTAGGGGGCGGGTTTCATTTAACCACTTAAGCCCCGGACCTTTAGGCAGCTAAATGCCCAGGCCAGGTTTTGCGATTCGGCACTGCGTCGCTTTAACAGACAATTGCGCGGTCGTGCGACATGGCTCCCAAACAAAAATTGGCGTCCTTTTTTCCCCACAAATAGAGCTTTCTTTTGGTGGTATTTGATCACATCTGCGGTTTTTATTTTTTGCGCTATAAACAAAAATAGAGCGACAATTTTGAAAAAAATTCAATATTTTTTACTTTTTGCTGTAATAAATATCCCCCAAAAACATATATAATTTTTTTTTCCCTCAGTTTAGGCCAATACGTATTCTTCTACCCTTTTTTTGGTAAAAAAAATCGCAATAAGCGTTTATCGATTGGTTTGCGCAAAATTTATAGCGTTTACAAAATAGGGGATATTTTTATTGCATTTTTATTAATTTTTTTTTTTTACTACTAATGGCGGCGATCAGCGATTTTTTTCGTGACTGCGACATTATGGCGGACACTTCGGACAATTTTGACACATTTTTGGGACCATTGTCATTTTCACAGCAAAAAATGCATTTAAAAAACGATGTATTATTAAAAAAATATTAACAAAACATTAACAGCGCTAAAAAGAGCCTATAAATGGCTTATGAGTCCAATACTCATGTACTGCAATGGTAAATTGAGAAAAAGGTTTATGAGACTATATATATATCGCATACAAATTATTATGTAACATGTATTCCCACTCTTTGTGAGTCAATTAATAATAGTCCGTGCAATTCCTCAGATGTACAGTTCTTTGTTAGGAGTGATCTCACAGTATAGCTGTTTGTCTGCTCAAATGCTGATAGGGACTCTCTGTGATTTCCCCCTAAGGTTTTGTACTCACCAGAATGTAGTACTTTAAAGGCATTGGATACATCCACTTGTAGTAATCACGCATTGGTTCTCCTCCTCTGGTGTATGGTGATGATCCGTGTGCTCTTCAATCAGTGTAGCTTGGCAGTCATGCAGGGAGGCAAGAGAGACTTTGCATAGTGTAAAATCCTTTTACTTAAACAATAAAAACCCCTGCTACCCGCTCATGCTTACACAAAGTTAAGATAAAAAAGCGCTTGTCATAAAGGCTGCTGCCTCTGCTCACTCAGGAATATGGCTCCAAATTGCTCAGGCTCAAATTTCCCTTCGTAAGTCCCGGGTAGAAGCTAGGCTGCCTTGCAAGCTGAATCGTCGTGTAGTCACGCCCTGACGCGTTTCGTGATAGGTCCACGTCTTCAGAGGGCGTGGCTACACGTCTTAGTCTATTTAATTTATAGTGGGGACTCTGCTTTGGGTACCTCCCCTATGTGGACCCTATTGGACAGCATTTGACAGGGCTGTAGGGAACCTCCCCATCAGCTGTGCACCATTGCTCTGGGTTCATTTGCTGTGACGACTACCGCTCACCTCTGATTGGTGCGCGGCGGTCACGTGGTCCAAGGGATCGGAATACAGAGTTCCCACCCCTCTGCTATGCTGACTGGACGTACGTCAGCAGCCTTGGTAGAAGTCCTCCCACTTTGCTGACCGTGCGTTCCAGTCACTGCAACCAGCCCTCGTTTTGACCATCGCTTGTATTAGCTGATGTGTCTAATCGGCTGATGAATACTCGCACTCCAGCCATTCTTATGCGAGTGTGGAGCCGTGTATACTTCCTTGTTAACCCCTCTGGTTCAGTTATTCCTCTCGAATTGTCGCTGATCCTAGTGAGGGAAGTAAGGGGATCATTTAGAATAATTTTTAAACAAATTTATATTTCATATTGTTTAAACTAATTATTTAAAAGAATTTTTTTAAAAAAAACTTTTTTTTAAAAATCATATTATTATAATAATTAAGATTTTATAACAGTTTTATGCAAACTATAAATAAATATATACATATCTTGGTGACAATATATATGTGCGGCTGTCACCCTATTACTGTGTGAGCAGACACTTCTGACAGCCGAAAAACATTGAAACCATTATACATGTCTGATAGCATTATATGTAAAGAAATATATAACAGCATCCATCATTAATGTAGCTAAAGTGCAATCTCTGATATTTATCCACAACAATTGTACTTAGCTAATTTTACAGAAAGCAATGATAAGAATCCTCTCACTGTAATCATTATTATCATCTGATAGATGGATCTGAGTCATTCCAATACTGTTCTATAAATAAATATAAATATAAATATAACACCTAGACTATAATAATCATTGCATTCAAAATATTACTATGTTACAATGTTAAAAAATATTTTAAAAAATGTTAAAAATATTAAAATATTAAAAAAATTTAAGAATGTTATGTTAGATAGAGGACCTGCAATTTTGTAATAATAAGGCAAGATTGGCTTGATCTTATTCTGATTTCTGTCTTTCTAGTGGTTGCTAATAAAACAATTGAGGTCCACATCTATATTTAAGCCATTCGGACTGAGAGTGTTGGTCATGTACAGCCATTGTGTTTCGCGTTTTGAGATTTCCTGGACCATGTTGGCACCCCGCCAGTTGGGGCCAACACGGTCAATCCCCCAAAACTTGAGTCCTATGGGGTTCTTATCATGTTTCTTCAAAAAATGTAGCGAAACACTATGCTCCTCATATCCAATAGTAATATTGTATATGTGTTCAGACACCCTTTTGGACAATTTTCTTTTTGTTCGTCCTATGTACATTAAGCCACAAGGGCATTCTAAAGCGTAGACCACATGTGTTGTAGCACAAGTAATTGACTCTTTAATTTCAAAAGTTTTGCCATTGGCTGTGGATGTAAAGCTACTTATGCCCCTCAAATGAGTAGATACCTGGCGACAAGATTTACACTTTCTACAGGCTGTAAAACCTGGTTTGTTCCAAAACATCTGGAGTTTTTTTGGGGGGTCTAAAACTTTATGAACTACTTGGTCCCCAAAAGTTGCTGTTTTTCTGTAGATGAACACAGGAGATTCAGGTAACATTGGTTTTAATGTCTTATCCATAGCTAGTATGTTCCAATGCTTTTTGAAAATCGTTTCTACTTCACGGTACTGGTCATGATAGTTTGATATAAAGCCCCATTCATGTGTTTGTTCACGTGGGCGTTCTTTGGGTTGTAGAAGGGCTACCTGTGAGCTCTCTCCCACCTGGAGTCTTATCTTATCTAACAATTCTTCTTTATACCCCTTTTCCACAAAACGCTGTTGAATCAGTGAAGATTGTGTTCTGTAATCATCATCTTCCGTGCAGTTTCGCCTGATTCGCATGAACTGGCCTTTAGGTATATTTCGAAGCCAGCGTGGATGGTGTCCACTCTGAATTGGGATGAAACTGTTTCTATCAGTTGCTTTAAAGTAGGCTTTAGTTGTTAGGTGATCTACTCCTTTAATGACCGTAACGTCTAGGTAATGTATTTCCTGTTTACTCCAAGAAAATTCCAATTTGATGTTATTCTTATTACCATTAAGCCACTCTGAGTATGCAATGAGTGATTCCTCCGTTCCTTGCCATATGATGAAGAGATCATCAATATATCTCTGGTAAAAAATCAACTCTTGCTTCCTATTGTTATATATCCATCTGTCTTCCCATTCACTCATGAATAGGTTGGCTAGGCTGGGTGCAAACTTTGCACCCATAGCCACACCTATCTTCTGAGTGTAGAACTGCCCCCCATACCAGAAATAATTATGGGTAAGGCAGTAATCTAGTGCCATTTTCAGGAATTTCTTTTGAACAAAAGGCAAATCTTCTCTTTTACTCATAGCCCAATTAAGGGCTAGGAGGGCATCATCATGTTGAATGTTGGTATAAAGAGCAGCAACATCCGCTGTTACTAGGAACACTTCTGAATCTTTAGGAAATCTCACTTCTTTTATCTTCTGTATAAAATTGGTGGTATCCTTTAAAAATGCCTTGGTAGTGATAACACTGCCTTGCATGAAGTGATCTAGATATTGTCCAATCCTAGCTGTGACGGACTCTATACCATTTACGATAGGTCTCGCTGGTGGTAGTGTTGGGTGTTTGTGTATTTTGGGGACAGTATATATCGTTGGAGTCCTGTTGAAACTTGGGCATAAATATAACTTTTCTTTCTTTGTTATCACCTTCATGTAATACCCATAATCTATCAGATTGTGCAAATCAACTCTGTATTGTTTCATTGGGTCCTTCTTTAAAAGTTGGTACGTGTTTTGGTCATCCAACATTTCTTTAAATTGTGTGTGGTAATACGTTTTGTCCATCACGACCACTCCTCCCCCTTTGTCAGCCGGTCGGACGATGATGTCCTTGCGTTGTTCAAGAGCTTTAATGCCTTCCTCTATATATCTGGGGTTTAGGCTTTTCTTAGTTGGTAAAATTTCAAGATCTTTTAAAACTAACTGTTTAAAAACCTCTACTTGATGGTTATTCGTTTGTTGTGGGTTAAAGAGTGACTTATTCTTAAGACCACTGTCTATCCCAACCATCTCAGAGTATTTGTTGCTTTTCACACCAAAACTATTTGATAAGAAATATCTTTTAATGTTTATTTTTCTAATGTATTTCTGTATGTCTATGTATACATTGAACTTATTTATTGATTTTGTGGTGGTACATTTTAACCCCGCATTTAGTATATTGGATTCCTTCTGTGTCAAGGTTGCTGTTGATAAGTTGTATATTCCACTTAATCGCCCTGTCTTGGCCTTTTTTTGTTGGATACGTTGCCCTGCTCGACATCCTCTCCTGTTGCTGTTCTGTTGTTCCTGGCCGGGCTGTGGTGGTTCTCCCGTTGTGGTGGGTTCCACCACTCTCTCGTGAAGTTGTGGTTGTGGGATGGTTGTCCTCGTCCTCTCCATGGTCGATTGCCCCTCCCTCGTCCCCGAGAGTTGCCCCTCATGCCTCTCCCTAAAAAAGGGACTGGTCTAGGTGATGATGCATAATAGGTATTCTCCCTAGTGTCCTGTAGAGGATCATATCTGTTATGTGTGCTGATTTCATGGTGGTCATCATATCCTTGATTAGATGTACTCTGTCCGTATTGTGGGGGTCCATATCCTCCCCTCGTGTATCCTTTATAAGATCCCCTTGTAGTCTGTTGATTGCCTCTGCCTCTTTGGTTATTGGGAGCAGGTGCAATTCTTACTTCTCTCTGGGAAGGCAGTGGCCCTCTATTTGTGATGGGAGCGGTGTTCTGAATCAAAGGTGTAGTGATCCCCTGTTGATTCTGTGCACCTGTTTCATCTCCCATTTGCCACAAATACACAGTGCCTTTCTTAAAGTCATTGACATCCCTTCTGTATTTTTTTGCTTTTTTCTTCTGGGTGTCTTTATCGTTTTTTTCCAATTTCTTTTTAATTTCAGCATCAAAATTGGTTAGCAGTTGTGTACCCTTAATTGGGTCAAGTTTAGTTTGTAGTTCAGCAATACTCTTTTCAAGCAAAGCCATCTTTTTCTTCTTGCGTTTCAACACAAGTTGCTGCAGTTTAAAGCCGACTCCATTAAAGAAGTCCAGCCATTCGGTGGTCGATTCTGGGTCATCTAGGCCATCTTGTGGGGCTACCTCCCACCTTAAACTGCGCATAATGATTTTCTCCTTTGAGTAGTGTTCAAATGTGGTTATGTCCCACCATGTACGCACTTGTTTTTCCAATGCGTTTGCTAATGCGTTTAAAGTCGCATTGTGATCGTCATTAGTTTCCCATTCCCCATCATTAGAAAACACTGACTCTAAGTTCAACTCGCGTTTACTTAAATAGTTAATAGAATCCATGCTCGCTATAGGTAAAGGTAGAAGTATTGAAAGAAATTATATCAGAAAAAACCTACGGATTATTCTGATCCTAGCGCTCAATGGAAAGGTGGTTAAAAGTGTAATTGTTTTATGCAGTAGAAAAGCAGCTATTATAATAAAATAGTGACATAAAAAACGATGTATTATTAAAAAAATATTAACAAAACATTAACAGCGCTAAAAAGAGCCTATAAATGGCTTATGAGTCCAATACTCATGTACTGCAATGGTAAATTGAGAAAAAGGTTTATGAGACTATATATATATCGCATAAAAATTATTATGTAACATGTATTCCCACTCTTTGTGAGTCAATTAATAATAGTCCGTGCAATTCCTCAGATGTACAGTTCTTTGTTAGGAGTGATCTCACAGTATAGCTGTTTGTCTGCTCAAATGCTGATAGGGACTCTCTGTGATTTCCCCCTAAGGTTTTGTACTCACCAGAATGTAGTACTTTAAAGGCATTGGATACATCCACTTGTAGTAATCACGCATTGGTTCTCCTCCTCTGGTGTATGGTGATGATCCGTGTGCTCTTCAATCAGTGTAGCTTGGCAGTCATGCAGGGAGGCAAGAGAGACTTTGCATAGTGTAAAATCCTTTTATTTAACCAATAAAAACCCCTGCTACCCGCTCATGCTTACACAAAGTTAAGATAAAAAAGCGCTTGTCATAAAGGCTGCTGCCTCTGCTCACTCAGGAATATGGCTCCAAATTGCTCAGGCTCAAATTTCCCTTCGTAAGTCCCGGGTAGAAGCTAGGCTGCCTTGCAAGCTGAATCGTCGTGTAGTCACGCCCTGACGCGTTTCGTGATAGGTCCACGTCTTCAGAGGGCGTGGCTACACGTCTTAGTCTATTTAATTTATAGTGGGGACTCTGCTTTGGGTACCTCCCCTATGTGGACCCTATTGGACAGCATTTGACAGGGCTGTAGGGAACCTCCCCATCAGCTGTGCACCATTGCTCTGGGTTCATTTGCCGTGACGACTACCGCTCACCTCTGATTGGTGCGCGGCGGTCACGTGGTCCAAGGGATCGGAATACAGAGTTCCCACCCCTCTGCTATGCTGACTGGACGTACGTCAGCAGCCTTGGTAGAAGTCCTCCCACTTTGCTGACCGTGCGTTCCAGTCACTGCAACCAGCCCTCGTTTTGACCATCGCTTGTATTAGCTGATGTGTCTAATCGGCTGATGAATACTCGCACTCCAGCCATTCTTATGCGAGTGTGGAGCCGTGTATACTTCCTTGTTAACCCCTCTGGTTCAGTCATTCCTCTCGAATTGTCGCTGATCCTAGTGAGGGAAGTAAGGGGATCATTTAGAATAATTTTTAAACAAATTTATATTTCATATTGTTTAAACTAATTATTTAAAAGAATTTTTTTAAAAAAAACTTTTTTTTAAAAATCATATTATTATAATAATTAGGATTTTATAACAGTTTTATGCAAACTATAAATAAATATATACATATCTTGGTGACAATATATATGTGCGGCTGTCACCCTATTACTGTGTGAGCAGACACTTCTGACAGCCGAAAAACATTGAAACCATTATACATGTCTGATAGCATTATATGTAAAGAAATATATAACAGCATCCATCATTAATGTAGCTAAAGTGCAATCTCTGATATTTATCCACAACAATTGTACTTAGCTAATTTTACAGAAAGCAATGATAAGAATCCTCTCACTGTAATCATTATTATCATCTGATAGATGGATCTGAGTCATTCCAATACTGTTCTATAAATAAATATAAATATAAATATAAATATAACACCTAGACTATAATAATCATTGCATTCAAAATATTACTATGTTACAATGTTAAAAAATATTTTAAAAAATGTTAAAAATATTAAAATATTAAAAATTGACCGTGTTGGCCCCAACTGGCGGGGTGCCAACATGGTCCGAGAAATCTCAAAACGCGAAACACAATGGCTGTACATGACCAACACTCTCAGTCCGAATGGCTTAAATATAGATGTGGACCTCAATTGTTTTATTAGCAACCACTAGAAAGACAGAAATCAGAATAAGATCAAGCCAATCTTGCCTTATTATTACAAAATTGCAGGTCCTCTATCTAACATAACATTCTTAATTTTTTTTAATATTTTAATATTTTTAACATTTTTTAAAATATTTTTTAACATTATAACATAGTAATATTTTGAATGCAATGATTATTATAGTCTAGGTGTTATATTTATATTTATATTTATTTATAGAACAGTATTGGAATGACTCAGATCCATCTATCAGATGATAATAATGATTACAGTGAGAGGATTCTTATCATTGCTTTCTGTAAAATTAGCTAAGTACAATTGTTGTGGATAAATATCAGAGATTGCACTTTAGCTACATTAATGATGGATGCTGTTATATATTTCTTTACATATAATGCTATCAGACATGTATAATGGTTTCAATGTTTTTCGGCTGTCAGAAGTGTCTGCTCACACAGTAATAGGGTGACAGCCGCACATATATATTGTCACCAAGATATGTATATATTTATTTATAGTTTGCATAAAACTGTTATAAAATCTTAATTATTATAATAATATGATTTTTAAAAAAAAGGTTTTTTTAAAAAAATTATTTTAAATAATTAGTTTAAACAATATGAAATATAAATTTGTTTAAAAATTATTCTAAATGATCCCCTTACTTCCCTCACTAGGATCAGCGACAATTCGAGAGGAATAACTGAACCAGAGGGGTTAACAAGGAAGTATACACGGCTCCACCCTTGCATAAGAATGGCTGGAGTGCGAGTATTCATCAGCCGATTAGACACATCAGCTAATACAAGCGATGGTCAAAACGAGGGCTGGTTGCAGTGACTGGAACGCACGGTCAGCAAAGTGGGAGGACTTCTACCAAGGCTGCTGACGTACGTCCAGTCAGCATAGCAGAGGGGTGGGAACTCTGTATTCCGATCCCTTGGACCACGTGACCGCCGCGCACCAATCAGAGGTGAGCGGTAGTCGTCACGGCAAATGAACCCAGAGCAATGGTGCACAGCTGATGGGGAGGTTCCCTACAGCCCTGTCAAATGCTGTCCAATAGGGTCCACATAGGGGAGGTACCCAAAGCAGAGTCCCCACTATAAATTAAATAGACTAAGACGTGTAGTCACGCCCTCTGAAGACGTGGACCTATCACGAAACGCGTCAGGGCGTGACTACACGACGATTCAGCTTGCAAGGCAGCCTAGCTTCTACCCGGGACTTACGAAGGGAAATTTGAGCCTGAGCAATTTGGAGCCATATTACTGAGTGAGCAGAGGCAGCAGCCTTTATGACAAGCGCTTTTTTATCTTAACTTTGTGTAAGCATGAGCGGGTAGCAGGGGTTTTTATTGGTTAAATAAAAGGATTTTACACTATGCAAAGTCTCTCTTGCCTCCCTGCATGACTGCCAAGCTACACTGATTGAAGAGCACACGGATCATCACCATACACCAGAGGAGGAGAACCAATGCGTGATTACTACAAGTGGATGTATCCAATGCCTTTAAAGTACTACATTCTGGTGAGTACAAAACCTTAGGGGGAAATCACAGAGAGTCCCTATCAGCATTTGAGCAGACAAACAGCTATACTGTGAGATCACTCCTAACAAAGAACTGTACATCTGAGGAATTGCACGGACTATTATTAATTGACTCACAAAGAGTGGGAATACATGTTACATAATAATTTTTATGCGATATATATATAGTCTCATAAACCTTTTTCTCAATTTACCATTGCAGTACATGAGTATTGGACTCATAAGCCATTTATAGGCTCTTTTTAGCGCTGTTAATGTTTTGTTAATATTTTTTTAATAATACATCGTTTTTTATGTCACTATTTTATTATAATAGCTGCTTTTCTACTGCATAAAACAATTACACTTTTAACCACCTTTCCATTGAGCGCTAGGATCAGAATAATCCGTAGGTTTTTTCTGATATAATTTCTTTCAAAAAATGCATTTAAATTGCATTCTTTATTGTGAAAATGACAGTTGCAGTTTGGGAGTTAACCACAGGGGGCGCAGAACGTGTTAGGCTTCACCTAGTGTGTGTTTACAACAGTAGGGGGGTGTGGCTGTAGGTTTGATGTCATCGATTGTGTCATCCCCTTTATAGGGGAGACACAATCGATGCGCCGCCACAGTGAAGCACGGGGAAGCCGTGTTTACATACGGCTCTCTCCGTTCTTCAGCTCCGGGGAGCGATCGCGACGGGGCGGATATAAACGAATAGCCGCGCCGTCGTCCCGGATCGCTCCCCAAGGTAAGCCGCCCGCAGCGGAGGGGATCCCGATCGGACCCCTGACCCGCGGAAAGGCAAGGACGTATATATACGCCCATCTGCCAGTCTGTGCCATTTTGCGGACGTAAATAGTCGTGCGGCGGGCGTTAAGTGGTTAAATGAAGCGCGTCCCCGCGACGAATGAACTGCGCATGTGTTGTTCCGAAATTTCCCGCCATGCATTGCGCTAAATGACGTCGCTAGGACGTAATTTTTTTAACTTAGACGTGAGTTACGTCCATCCCGATTCACGGACGACTTACGCAAAAAGAAAAAAAAATTACAATTTCGACGCAGGAACGACGGCAATACTTAACATGGCAAATCTAACTATACGCCGCAAAATACCAGCTTTAACTATACGCCGGAAATAGCCGACTACAGACGACGTAAGAGAATGTGACGGCCGTGCGTATGTTCGTGGATCGACGGAAAAAGCTATTTTGCATACCCAACGCGGAAAACGGCGAGAACTCCACCCAGCGGACGCCGAAGTATTGCATCTACGATCCGAAGGCGTACGAAGCCGTACGCCTGTCGGATCTAACCCAGATGCCGTTGTATCTTGGTTTGAGGATTCAAATTAAAGATACGACGCGGGAAATTTGAAAGTACGCCGGCGTATCAGTAGATACGCCGGCGTACTCTCACTGTGGATCTGGCCCAATGTTTTTTAAAGTGGTAGTAAACTCTTTACTACCACTTTCACTTACAGCTAAGCCTATAATAAGGCTTACCTGTAAGTATAAAGAATATCTCCTAAACCTGTACAGTTTAGGAGATATTCCCCTCGCAATGCGCTACTGACTGCAGCGGCGCATGCGCAGCGGGGATCTTCGGCTAAAGGCCCGGCAGCCGCCGCACCTTGCCGGACAGAAGTCTCCCGCGCACATGCGCGGGAGTGACGTCATCGCCGCTCCAGCCAATCACAGCGCTGGACTAGCTCATTATGGCTTTTGCTTTTCAGGGATGTAAAAAAAAAAAAAATGCGGCTTTACTACCACTTTAAGCCAGTGTGCATGGAACATAATGGTAGGCAACAGAACCTCATTATTAGTTAAAAAAAAAAGTTTTATTGTTATGTTTTTTCATGCTTGCTTTTTAGGTATGTAATTTACTTTACTGTTTTCAGGTACGCCATTCAGCTGTTGCGCGGACTTATTTATCTTGACAGCAACAGCGTTTACTCCCACGATATATAAAGCCGTGACTCCAGTGCTGTAGGAGGTGATTTCACCACCACAGTTAAAAAAAGAGCATATATGCCGAAGCATGGGGGCATTAGGGGCGTAAGAAAGTGATTTTGCTCCTAATGCCGCGTACATACAGTCGACATCCCTACGGAGGCTTGCCCGTGGAAAAGTTAGACCGTGTGTACGCGGCATAACTTTTTTGCGGGAGGATGCCCCCATGCTTCGGCATATATATATATTTTAGGCACAGTTTGCGTTAAAAAAAAATTATTTTTTACTATGTTTTTTTTTTGGTATTTGCTTTGCAGGTATGGTATGATCTTACTGTTATACCGTAATGTTACTTTGTTTTAATGTTAACCATCATTTGCTTAGCAGGTACGCCATTCAGTTGCAGCACAGATTTATTTAGCGTGACAGCAACAGCGTTTGCTCCCACGATATATAAAGCCGCGACTCCAACGCTGTAGGAGGTGATTTCACCACCACAGTTAAAAAAAGAGCATATATGCCGAAGCATGGGGGCATTAGGGGCGGAGGAGCGATTTTGCTCCTAATGCCGCGTACATACGGTTGACATTCCTACGGAGGCTTTCCCGTGGAAAAGTCTGACCATGTGTACACGGCATAGAAAAGTCCGACCGTGTGTACGCGGCATAACTTTTTTGCGGGAGGATGCCCCCATGCTTCGGCATATATAAATGGTGCATGTATGCCCATCATTAGAAGTGGGTGGATGAAGGGAGGTATTCTAATGGTGGGCATACCCATCGATCAATCTTTTTTTCATTCAGCCAACAGGCTGCATGAAAAAAAAGATTACAATACATGTCCAACAAGAACCATCAACGTACTGGTATGTTGCTGGACTTTGAATGGTTATACCAGAATGATGCCTGCAGGTTTTGGTATCATCTTGGAATCATTCTTTTCAGCCAGCGGTCGCCTTTTATGTAAAAGCAGTCCTAGTGGCTAATTAGCCTCTAGACTGCTTTTACATTCCGTGGGAGGGAATGCCCCCCCAGATATAAACAGCGCCATTGGGAAATTGGGAAAGCATTTTATCACACCAATCTTGATGTGGTTAGATGCTTTGAGGGCAGAGGAAAGATCTAGGGTCTAATAGACCCCATTTTTTTTAAAAAAAAGAGTACCTGTCACTAACTATTGCTATTATAAGGGATATTTACATTCCCGGAGATAACAATAAAAATGGTTAAAAAAAAATAAAATGGAAGGAACAGTTTACAAATAAAATAAAAAAAGCGAAATAAATATATATAAAAAAAAAAAAAACTTCCTTGTCCCCCCCTGCTCTTGCACAAATCCTCTCTTAATTTAATGTGGTAACCTGTAAAGGCTTTTAAAGGCTTTTAAAAATGTATGTAGTTTGTCGCCACTGCGCGTTTGTGCGCAATTTTAAAGTATTTCGGTATCCATGTACTCGGCCTAAGATCATTTTCTTAATACATCAATAATTTGGGCAATATAGTGTGTTTTAGTGCTTTAAAATTAAAAAAAGTGTATTTTTTTCCCCAAAAAATGCGTTTGAAAAATCGCTGCGCAAATACTGTGAGGAAAAAAAAAATGTAAACAAACAGTGTCAGAAAGGACTTTGTTTTCAAGTGGTTAGAAGAGTGAGTGATGTGTGACATAAGCTTCTAAATGTTGTGCATAAAATGCCAGGACAATTCAAAAACCCCCCAAATGACCCCATTTTGGAAAGTAGACACCCCAAGCTATTTGCTGAGAGGCATCTCGAGTCCATGGAATATTTTATATTTTGACACAAGTTGCGGGAAAAATATATATATTTTTTTTTGCGCAAAGTTGTCACTAAATGATATATTGCTCAAACATGTCATGGGCATATGTGAAATTACACCCCAAAATACATTCTGCTGCTTCTCCAGAGTACGGGGATACCACATGTGTGGGACTTTTTGGGAGCCTAGCCGCGTACGGGACCCCGAAAACCAATCACCACTTTCAAGATTTCTAAGGACATACATTTTTGATTTCACTCACACAAATCTTGAAGGCGGTGATTGGTTTTCGCTGTCCCGTACGCGGCTAGGCTCCCAAAAAGTCCCACACATGTGGTATCGCCGTACTCAGGAGAAGCAGCAGAATGTATTTTGGGGTGTAATTCTACATATGCCCATGGCATGTGTGAGGAATATATCATTTAGTGACAACGTTTTGTAAATTTTATTTTTTTTTGGTCATTATTCAATCACTTGGGGCAAAAAAAAAAAATATTCATTTTGCTCAACATGCCTCTCAGCAAATAGCTTGGGGTGTCTTCTTTTCAAAATGGGATCATTTGGGGGGGTTGTGTGCCATCTTGGCATTTTATGGCATTCAAAACTGTGATAGGTAGTGAGGAGTGAAATCAAAAATGTATGCCCTTAGAAATCTTGAAGGCGGTGCTTGGGTTTCGGGGTCTCGTACGTGGCTAGGCTCCCAAAAAGTCCCACACATGTGGTATCCCCGTACTCAGGAGAAGCAGCAGAATGTATTTTGGGGTGCAGTTCCACATATAAGCATGGCATGTGTGAGCAATATATCATTTAGTGACAACTTTTTGTAATTTTTTTTTTTTTTTGCCATTATTCAATCACTTGGGACAAAAAAAAAAATATTCAATGGACTCAACATGCCTCTCAGCAGTTTCCTTGGCGTGTCTACTTTCCAAAATGGGGTCATTTGGGGGGGTTTTGTACTGCCCTGCCATTTTAGCACCTCAAGAAATGATAGGCAGTCATAAAATAAAAGCTGTGTAAATTCCAAAAAATGTACCCTAGTTTGTAGACGCTATAACTTTTGCGAAAACCAATAAATATACGCTTATTGCGATTTTTTTTTACTAAAGACATGTGGCTGAATACAATTTGGCCTAAATGTTTGACTAAAATGTAGTTTATTCGATATTTTTTACTTTTTGTTATAAGAAAAATCATTTTGTTTCAAAATTTACGGTCTTTTTCCGTTTATATCGCAAAAAATTAAAATTGCAGAGGCAATCAAATACCATCAAAAGAAAGCTCTATTTGTGGGCAGAAAAGGACGCAAATTTCGTTTCGGTACAACATTGCATGACCGCGCAATTACCAGTTAAAGCAGCGCAGTGCCAAATTGTAAAAACACCTTTGGTCCTTTAGCTGTATATTGGTCCCGGGCTTAAGTGGTTAAGGACTACAGATCAGCAATGCAGATAGTAATAGTGCTAGAGACACACAAAATTGGCTGCTATAAGCACACATCTTGTTGAATTTTGACCATTTTTTATAAATCGTCTTCATGACTAATTACATGTAAGAATTTCAAAAAGAAGAGACACTATTACTAAAGAAACTGGATGCTAGCTGTTTCAGAGCATTGGATAAGACTATATCACACAGTTCAAAACTTTTGGACAAGGTTCCCTGGAATCCAAGGCACGGACCTCTCCTTCCCAGAGATGGAACAGATGGAGTGGCTGGGTTAATGCAGGGTGCAGAAATGGCAACTGCTGTCTGCCAGCTCAGGGGCTGGCACCTTTTTATTTCTGTCTGTCTGTATTCTAACTGGGGAGATTTCTTCTCATTTACTGTTGAATTAACAATTAAGGCGAGAACCTTTTCCAGAGGGCATCCCCAATTGGTTCATCTTTAATAGAGAGTGAATATCACTGTTCATTCTCTGCAATTCTTAACTTCATTACCTACACTGTGGCTCACTCATTAAAGCGGAGTTCCAACCACAATTAGCATTTTTTAAATGTATGTCCTTTCATCCTGCGTTTTTATAATATAAATCTGGTCACTTACTATTTTACAATCCCCCGCCGATCCGCATAGATATTCAAAAAAGATAGTTTATAAAACTATATCTACACTGTTGTCATTTTGCTTGTGGGCAATGTGAAGCCTACAGGCACTTACTTCCTGGAAGTCTTGGATGGGGAGTGATAATTGGACAGCGCACTGCATCCTGGGAAATGATGACACACATTTCCCAGGAGCATTAGAGGGAGATGATGTCATAATCCTAGGTGGATTCAAAGGCAGATTTCGTGGGACCGCATAGCAACAGGCATTTCCAGATGAGTAAAAGACGTAAGCTAGAGTTGAAAGCAAAATTGTTTTTTTTGATGGAACCTCCACTTTAATAAAAATATAGGCAACAGTGTGTAGCTAGAAGAACCATTTGGAGTTCTCTCAGCTGATTTAGCCTGTCATGGTACCTTGATAGTTCATGTGATTGGGCTGCCAGAGGACAGCTTGCTTGCTGACCAATCCTGTGTGGCAGCAGAATCATGAATGGAAAGCAGAGGGCTCATGTCATGATGGGGCATAGATCAAACAAGATCGTTATTTAAAAAATTATTTAAGGATAAATGTAATATAAAATGAGGGCAATTAGAGTCAGAATTTTAAGCAGTGAACTTGGTGTTTCATTCACATTTCATGTGCGTTTAACCTTCAATGCATGTGTAGCACCCCCTAGCTCAGTGGTTCTCAACTCCTGTCCTCGGGACCCACTAAAAGACCAGATTTTATGTATTACCTTGGGGAGATGCAGACTAGAATACTGCAATCACTGAGCAGTAGGGATGAGCTTCGTGTTCGAGTCGAACTCATGTTCCACTCGAACATCGTATGTTCGCTCGTTCGTCGAATTACGAACTTTATGGGCCATTAGCGTCAAATTCGAGTGGCGCGTCACAGCCCATAATTCACTGCGGCATCGCAGTGCCTTGCTGGCTGATGATTGGCCAAAGCATGCACTATGACCCGCATGCTTTGGCCAATCACAGCACGCAAAAAACGGAGAGCCATAATTGGCCAAAGCCAGGGTGGCTTTGGTCAATTATGTCTCAGGGGGTTTAGTACACGCCCCACACTATATAAGGTCGCCTCCGTGGCGGCCTTGTGTTGTGTGTTGCGGTGGTTAAAGACAGACACAGAGAAAGAGACAGTGGGCTAGATCCACAGACGAAGTACGCGGGCGTATCTACTAATACGCCGGTGTACTTTCAAATTTCCCGCGTCGTATCGTTTATCGTATCTTCTGGGTTAGATCTGACGACTTCGTACGCCTTCGGATCTAAGATGCAATACTTCGGCGTCCGCTGGGTGGCGTTTTCCGTGTTGGGTATGCAAATTAGCGATTTACAACAATCCACGAACGTACGCGCGGCCGTCGCATTTTCTAACGTCGTCTGTAGTCGGCTTTTTCCGGCGTATAGTTAAAGCTGGTATTTTGCGGCGTATAGGTAGACTTGCCATGTTAAGTATGGCCGTCGTTCCCGCGTCGAAATTTTAAATTTTTTTATTTTTTGCGTAAGTCGTCCGTGAATAGGGATGGACGTAACTCACGTCTAAGTTCAAAAAATTACGTCCTAGCGACGTCATTTAGCGCAATGCACGTCGGGAAATTTCGGGACGACGCATGCGCAGTTCATTCGGCGCGGGGACGCGCTTCATTTAAATGGAACCCGCCCCCAACCCGCCCAATTTCAAACCCCCCGCCAGAAATACACTACGCCGCCGTAACTTACGGCGCGAACTCGCTGAGGATTCGAAAATACGCCAGGTAAGGTACGGCGGTGTAGTGTATCTCTGATATGTTCTACATGTATGTGGATCTGGCCCAGTGTCATTTATTTTGAGTTAGATCCGGCAGGCAGGCAGAAGAGTCAGTTATAGTTACAGTGTGTAGAGGATATATATGCATCCCAGGTGTTATAGAAATAATTATACACTGCATTGAGTTTAGCTAGATCCGTTCCTGTATGCTCTTCCTAATATACTGATAGGCAGGCAGGTGATTGTGCTAGCTGCAGTATTTTCACTTGATGTACTTTGCACAGTGTGCACCTAAAGCTAAGTGAATACAATTGCTGGTGTTCAAATATAAATACCACAGGCAGTAATCGGCAAGTATTTTCACTTGGTGTACTGTGTCCTCTGCACAGTGTGCACCTAAATCTACGTGAATACAATTGCTGGTGTTCTCATATTAATACCACAGGCAGAGATCAGCAAGTATTTTCACTTTGTGTAGTATCTCATCTGCACAGTTTGCACCTAAAGCTACGTGAATACAATTGCTGGTGTTCTCATATTAATACCACAGGTATTGATCAGCAAGTATTTTCACTTGGTGTACTGTGTCCTCTGCACAGTGTGCACCTAAAGCTATGTGAATACAATTGCTGGTGTTCTCATATTAATACCACAGGTAGTGATCAGCAAGTATTTTCACTTGGTGTACTGTGTCTTCTGCACAGTGTGCACCTAAAACTATGTGAATACAATTGCTGGTGTTCTCATATTAATACCACAGGCAGGGATCTGCAAGTATTTTCACTTGGTGTACTGTGTCCTCTGCACAGTGTGCACCTAAAGCTACGTGAATTCAACTGCTGGTGTTCTCATATTAATAAAAAAAGAAAGCTCTATTTGTGGGAACAAAATGATAAAAAAATTGTTTAGGTACAGTGTATGACCACGCAATTGTCATTCAAAGTGCGACAGAGCTGAAAGCTGAAAATTGGCTTGGGCAGGAAGGTGCCTAAGTGCCTGGTATGGAAGTGGTTAAGCATCATTAAAATCACATGTTCCCTGGGGCAAGACCCCGGTCCCCAAACCCTTTTTAGGACAATAACTTGCATATTAGCCTTTAAAATTAGCACTTTTGATCTAGAACATTTGAGTCCCATAGTCTTTAATGGGGTTCTAAAGTTTGCGCGAACGTTCGGTTCGTTTGAAGGTTCTGATGCGAACCGAACCGGGGGGTGTTCGGCTCATCCCTACTGAGCAGCAAATGACATCACCTGTGATGTATTTGTCATGGAATTTCTGGCTGTTTGCAGAGTAGACAGACAGATATCTTGTCTCTAATTCATCTTATCTTGCAGACCTGGCCTGCTAGTGGGTCCTGATGACAGGAGTTGAGAACCTATGCTCTAGCTAGTGTGCAAATGTACAAAGTTGTTAGAGTTGGTAAATTGGCCCGCTAAGAGCCAGGCCTGGGCTGAATCTGGGTCAGAGCTGAGTGCCTCAGGGAGGCTAAATGACTCTGTAAGCAGTACCTCTGGTAACTTCGCCTGCTCCCTGGAACTTTGGAGAAGCTTCCAGAAGTAGAGGGTGGAGTCTAGGAGGAGCTGCTAGGCGTATTGATGATGCCCCAAGCCAATCCCCAGCTAAGTGGAATGGCAGGGGGCAGGCAACTCTTAAATTCTCATGGGTCATGCCAGCATGCCAGGGGAGTCAGGTGGAAGATGGAGATGAAGTCCTGAGGAGCTTGTTGGTGGCCCTTGAAGGTGCCCCCTAGTCTGGGGTGGGGTGACCTCAGGCCTGGGGTTTGCGGGCTGGAGGGACCCTCTACAACACACAGAGGAATATTTTCCTGGAGGCACGGGAGCAAGTGTGAGGACAGCAGGAGCAGGTCAGCACATCCAAGAGATCTCGTGAGGTCCCAGCTGGGTGGGCTGGTGAGTGAGAAGACTGGGAAGACTTTGGAGAGAGTGTCAGTCTGGGAAAACTGTTAAGAAGCTAGCCAGGAGGGCTAGTGAAAGGGGCAGCTGCAGCCTAGCAGGCTGGCAGTGCCTAAAGAGGTGGTGCAGGGATCAGAGCCACAAGGATGTAAGCTAAACACTGGACTTTGCTACACAACCAAGGGGCCTGGGGTCCCTGTCTGTAACTGTCTGTAAAGGGCTATTGCTATAAGTCTGACTGAGTGCTCCGTGTCAGATTAATTGTCAGTGTGCCAGCTGGAGTTTTGCAAGCAAGATAGTGCTGAAGGAAGAGAAGAGGCGTATATAGACTGTACATAGGAGAAATTGTCCCTGAAGTTAATTGAAGTCAAGTGGGCATCCCATAATCTTCCCAATCCCTATCCAAGTTTTATCCGCTCAATAAAATAACAAAACAAAGTACTGTACTGTTTTTCTGACTCTGGGAGACTATGGGAATTTGGTGTGCCTGGCTGTGCAGGGTGGGGGATCCCATTTCACTTGCAGCGCCAACGTGGGGTTCGCTACGTATGTTACTGTCTCTTCACACCAGAAGTGCAATATAGCCAAATAAATTATTTCTGATTACCTCAGAAGGAGTTTTTTTTTTTTTAAATCTCCATGACTGAAGAGGTAACAAAAGTATTTCTCAATATCTGGCCTCTATCATTCCAAGGCCAGAAAGATATTTTATAAATGTGAGAAGCTCAGTACTGTTGCTACTCCCCCTGGGAGTGACAACAGTTCATAGGCACATTATATGAATATCAAACAAATAATAAAGAACCCTAGCATGACAACCAAGGGTTTTCAAGCAAATCTTGCACTCGAGAACATCTGTATTCTTTAGGCCCCTTTCACACGGACGGATAGAATGGTGCTTTTAGCTGCTGATTTTCTAGTTTTGTACCGCAGCTAAAAGCACACAATGTTTTCCTATGGCCCCATTCACACACAGCGCTTAGCTGCGATTTTGTTACATGCGGTTTGGTGCGAATAGAAAAAAAATAGAATTGAATGCGTCCAGGTGCGATGTAGCGCAGCTATATGCACATAACCGCAGGTAATCGCAGTCTTTTTTGTCAACTGCGGATAGCAGCGTGAAAAAAAAACAACAGGAAGCACATCATAATAAAAAAAAACGAAAAAGGGTTGCTATGGGAATGACTACTGCAGCTAAACGCGGCCGCATGTAACTGCACGTAAACGCATGTAATCGCAATGTACAATTGCAGCTAATTGCACTGCCTGGAGCCTTGAATTTCACAAAACATTTTACATGCTTTTAACTGCGGCAAAACAGCCATCCGTGTGAAAGGGGCCTAAGGCTACAATAGAGGTAATATCTACAAAAAAAACTTTCACCTGTTTAAAGTCTGCTGAAAACTACCTGGATCTTCCTCAGCACAATTGGAACAATGTTAAAGTGTATGTGTAGTCAAAACTTTAAGATAGTTTTAGGATTAGGGAAATGTTAAAACCCCTTGAGTTTATTTTTGCTGTCAGTGTTCCATTGGGGAGATTTCCCTTCACTTCCTGAAGAGGACATGGGGAGAGTGGACCCTGTGCAGCAGCAATCCCCAGTCCCAGAATTTGACGATTGTACTCCCAGCATGTGCAGAGATTTTCCAGCTTCCAGGACAAGAATATAAGCGCCAGAAAACTGAGTGATTGTCATTGAGTTTGGTTAACCCCTTATGCCGCGTACACACGGGCAAACATGTACGATGAAACCGGTCCGCCAGACCGTTTTCACCGTACATGTCTGCCCGGGGATTTCTGTACGATGGCTGTACTAACCATCGTACAGAAATCCGCGCGTAAACAATACGCAGGGCGTGTCCGCGACGATGACGCGGCGACGTGGGCGGCCCTGCCAGTTAAATGCTTCCACGCATGCGTCGAAGTCATTCGACGCTTGCGAGGGATGGCGAGCGCTCGGACATGCAGGTAGGTCTGTACAGACGACCGAACATGTCCGAGCGGGCAGGATTCCAGCGGGCTGTTTTAAAACAAGTCCAGAAATATTTGCCCGCTGGGAAAAGGCCCGGCGGGCAAATGTTTGCTGGAATCCTGTCCGCTCGGGCCTACACACGACCGAACATGTCTGCTGAAACTGGTCCGCGGACCGGTTTCAGCAGACATGTTCGGTCGTCTGTACGGGGCCTTACACACACAAACACAGTAGCTGTCACCACTTGTGTTAATGGAAACAAGCCCCATTCACAGCATCTGCTGTAGAAATGTTGACTACCGAATATACTCGAGTATAAGCCGAGGCACCTAATTTTACCACAAAAAACTGGGAAAATGTATTAACTCGAGTATAAGCCTAGGGTGTCCATCTGCATGCCTCACTTTGCCTTACTGTGTCGATGTCTCACTGTGCCCATGCCTCACTGTGTTCATGACTAGACTGACATTTAACATGGGAGTCTATAGAAGGGGTGCCTAGGTTTGAAAAATCGGTACTCCCCAGCCTTAGGTCCCCCAGACAACAAACTTTGCACGCTTGTAGAAGAGAAATGGGGCTATATGTTTGCCAAGGTCCAGGGGACCTATGACTGGCCAGTACCAGGTCCCCAAAATCACCAGAGAAATTACCATTTGACATGGGAGTCCATGGAAGGGGTGCCCAGCTTTGAAAAATCGGTGCTCAGGTTTTTTTTTTGCTAGAAAATTACTTAGAACCCCCAAATATTCTACATTTTTCTAACCCTAAAGAATAAAATGGCGGCTGTTGCAATACTTTTTAACAGTAAAGTTAGCCCAATTGTTTTTATACTGTGAAAGATTAGGTTACGCTGAGTAAATTGATACCCCACATGTCACGCTTCAAAGTTGCGCCCGCTCGTGGAGTGGCGACAAACATTTACCCTTAAAAATCTCCATAGGTGACGTTTAAAAAATTCTACAGGTTGCATGTTTCGAGTTACAGAGGAGGTCTAGGGCTAGATTTATTGCTCTTGCTCTAACGATCGTGTCGAGACCTATACATGTGTGGTTTGAAACACCGTTTTCATATGCGGGCGCCGCTCATGTATGCTTTCGCTTCTGCGCGCAGGCTCGTCGTGACGGGGCCCTTTAAAAAAATTTTTTTATTTATTTCACTTTTTTTTCTTTATTTTGACACTGTTTTTTTAAAAAAAAATTGGGGTCACTTTTATTCCTATTACAAGGAAAGTAAACATCCCTTGTAATAGAAAAAAAGCATGACAGGTCCTCTTAAATATGAGATCTGGGGTCAAGAAGACCTCAGATCTCATATTTAGACTAAAATGCAATAAAAAAAAATATGGGCCAGATCCTCAGCCAGCGGTGCAAATTTAGTTTGTCCTAACTTATGTCATTTAAGTTACGTTGCCCTAAGTTGGTGTCGTAAGTGCCGTATCCACAGCGCATTTGCGTCTAAATTTGCGCCAGCGTAACTTAAATTCAGAGGCGTAAGGCAGGGTTTTTGCAAGTGGGAAGGAAGTGGGCGTGCTTCATTGTAATGAGCCGTGACCCCATGCAAATGAGGCGCCGGCCGTACTGCGCATGCGCGCACGAATCGGGTCCTCACTGGGCATGTGCAGAACTGGTCTTGGCGCAATCAGTGAGATAGGTAAAAGGCCAAGTGTACTTAGTTTGAGGATCGCTCTGTGTGTAAAAAGCACCACACACACACACTTCCCTTGCAAAAGTATATCCCATTGTTCCCCTTCCATGAGCAATTTGCTTCTGCTCTGTTTGTTTGTGTGTTGGTAAGTTGTGTTTGTGAGAAAAGTGTTTGAGGAGTTGGAGAGTCTAGTTGTTGTTTGTTTTTGAGAAGTGTCTTTATTTAATTTGTTTGTTATTGTTTTTGCTGATTGTTTTTTGGTGTTTGTTTTTTGTTTGTTTGTTGGTGCGTGTTTGTTTTTGAATGACTATTAGCTGTGTCCTTGTGTGTTTAAATTTTGTTTAGTTTTTTGTGGTATATATTTTTGTCAGGTTTCTGGGTGTGTATTGTAGATTGTTTGTCGGGTGTGTTTGTTGTTGCTGGGTGGTGTATGTGATGCCCCCCAAACGCAGGAAGCTTAATTTCACCCTGGGAGAGAAGCAAATTCTTGCTCGGGGCATTGTGAAATATGGGCGATTTCTGCATGGCCCTGAGAGCCAGAACACCACCCCGGCCAGGAGGAGGCAGCTTATAAAAAAAATCACCGACCAGATCAATGCGGCGGGGGGGGGGGGGATCGACTAGGACCCCCGCTGGCATACAGAAAAAAATAAATGATCTGAGAAGCGTCGTCCGGAATAAGATGGCAAGGATCGACGCCCATACCAGGGGCATTGGAGGAGGGGGACCCTGCCCAGTCAGACTGACGGAGGAGGAATGGGCAGTGGCCCAGTGTTTCCACCCACAGCAGGTGGTGGGCCTGCCTGGCTATACGTCAGATGTTCCTAGGAGGACATTCTGTTTATTCTCCGTTGATTAGCATGTGTGGGTGGGGGAAGGGAAGATGTGCCAAGTGTGTGGTTCCTCAAACATGTGATTGTTTTGTGTCCTCCACAGATGGCCAGGAGGTTGCAGGACAGGAGGTTACACGCCAGGAGGTTACACGCCAGGAGGTTACACGCCAGGAGGTTACACGCCAGGAGGTTGCAGGCCAAGAGGTTGCAGGCCCATCGGGCCAGGCTGCAGCACCACCCCCAAGACAGGCTGATGATGAGTCCCAAGAAGGGCAGGATTCCCCAGGGGAGGGGATTGGCCAAACCTCCACTCATGAGGAGGTTGAGGGGGAGGAGATTGAGGGGGAGGATGATGAGGGGGAGGAGGAGGAAAATATGCAGATTGGCCGGGAAGTCCTCCTGGCCACTGATATGATGACCTTTGAGTCTTCCCCTGAGGCTACCCCTGAGGCTGGCACCAGTCAGGCCACCATCAGGGGTAGCCCCTCCCACTTCTCCCCCAACAGGCCTCCAGTCACCAGGGTCACTCTCTCCCCTCCTCCAGGCCCGCAAGACTCAGCGGCAGCCAGGGGGCCAACCCAGGAGACCGTGGCTGTGGGCGAGCGTCTGTCGGCCAGTGTGGTGAAGGACAATGCCCGGCAGACCCGCACTCTTGGAAAAATACTGGAAAAACTTACGCAGATGGAGCACAGCCAGGGTGAAATGATAGAGGCACTCGGTGATGTGGCCACCAACTCAACGGCGGTCATTACATGTTTGAACGACATACAGACCGCCACAACACGCGTGGCCCATGAGCTGAGTGCCCTGACCCAGGCTGTGCAGGACAATACAAGGTCTGGCCAGGCCAATGCGGCTGCCCTCACTGCCTGTCTCACTCGCATTGCAGGGGCCATGGAGGGCAGGCCAGCAGGGGCGGCTCCTCCTTCCCCAGCTCACCCCCCCCAGGAGGCTCCTCCTTCCCCAGCTCACCCCCCCCCAGGAGGCTCCTCCTTCCCCAGCTCACCCCCCCCAATGGACATCCTCCGCGACGGCGTGGCCGTGGCCGTGCCCGTGGCCGTGGCCGTGCCCCTGCCCGTGCCCCTGCCCGTGCCCCTGCCCAGCCAAGGCGTAGCAATCGCCGCCGCTAATTAATTTGCTGGGATACTTTTTTTTTTTGGTTTATGCTTTTTTTTTTTTTATTATTTAATTTGGTCTTCTGTACTTATGATTTGATTTATGTGTGTGAATGATGTGTGAATGTGGGGGGGTGGCATTCCTGAGAAATTAAGGGTGTCACCCTCAGTTTTGGTGGAGAAGGGATCCCCAGGACCAGGGAGAAGTGCAATCCCAGGTTCCTGAATGGTGTATGAATGCACAGTGACATAATTGGAGCCGTGGCGTGGCGTTACTGCTCCCAAGTCCCAAAGGGGGGGGGGACTTGGATCTAATCCAATTCGATGTGCATGTGATGTGTCTGTGCTAGGAACCACAGTGGTGTGCATTCATGCATTATCATTGTGACTTTATTGATGTGCATTTACAGGGAAAAGATACATTCTTATTGTGACATTAATCATGTACGTTTACTGGGAAAAAATGCCTTCTGCAAGGCGTCTCCTGGCTGCTGTGCCCTCAGCAGACCGGGTAGAGTTGGTTGGGGGGGTATTGCCTGGGTCAGGGGTCAGGTCATCACATAAGTCAATATGCAGTCCCCTTCTGAGGGCAAAGTTGTGGAGTATACAACATGCCCCAATTATTTGGCACACAAAGTCAGGGGAATACAGCAGTGTACCCCCAGACTTATCCAGGCATCTGAAGCGGGACTTCATAAGCCCAAAGGTCCGTTCAACCACTCCCCGGGTACGTATGTGCGCCTGGTTGTAGCGTTGCTCTCCTGGGGTTTGGGGGTTCCTGAATGGGGTCATTAGATGAGGTCCCAAGGCATATCCTGAGTCACCTGTAAGGGAAAAGACAGGAGGATATTAGTCATGCATGTGCCCCTTGTGATGTCAGCATCATGGGGGGGACATACCTGACACACATGTCACTCACCAATCAGCCAGCTGTCTCCATACATGTTCTGGTCCAAATCTCTGGAGATCTGGGTCTGCCGGTAAATATAACTATCATGGCAGGATCCCGGAAATTTAGCACAGACGTGCCAGATGAGGCCATGGGCATCTACGATCACTTGCACATTGATGGAATGCCAGCCTTTACGATTCCGGAACATGTGCTCAGTATCATGGGGTGGTTGTAGTGCCACATGGGTACAATCAATGGCCCCGATGGTGCGTGGAAATCTGGCAATGTGATAAAAGTCTGTCATGGTCTTTAAACGCTGATCCTCCTGGGTGGGTTTTTGAAACTGATTTCCCATGCGCCGCAGGATTGCAGGGACCACTTGGTGCACACACCTGCTGATGGAGGATTGTGCCATCCCAGCCACGCCTCCACTTGTGCGTTGGAATGAGCCAGTGGCAAGAAAATGCAAAGTTGCCAGTACTTTGGTGAGTGGCTGCAGTGCATGGGAGCGTTGTGTTGGGCTGGTAAGATCATCCTGAAGTATTGTTGTTAATTCCAGGATGGCCTCACGGGTAAATCTGTAGTTGCGGAATACTTCAGAAGCAGGCATGCCAAACAAATCTTGGCGTGGGCGGTATACCCTCTCCTGTGCCCTCCTCCTCCTCCTCTGTGCCCTCCTCCTTCTTTGTGCCTCTATAGACACTAATGCAGCTAGTATCATTGATGGTCCTGGCATTTTGGCAGAGAGATTTTAGTCCTGAAAGTGTGTGTGTGCTGAGCTCTTCCTGAATGGTGTTGCTTCAGCAGACATTCAGACGGCATGTGTAAAATTAGGGCTGCTTTTATAAAGTGTAAATTCCCACCAGGAAACTAACAGGTGCGCACAGGGCGTAATCTACGGCGCACACACTTAATTCTGTGGATCGCCCTATCTCCCTCATTTGCATCTTTGCCTATCAAATAAAGCGGCGTGCCTAGCGTAATTTGCGCCCGAGAATGCGCCGGTGTAATTATTTTAGGTAGGACGGAAAAGCCGGAATTTCAGGCGCTTCTCGTTTTGAGGATCGGGCGCAAAGATACACGCCGTGTAAAATTAGAAAAATCGAGTTAAGTCGGCGTATCTCTTTTGTGGATCTGGCCCTATATTTTTAAGCCATTCTAACAAAAAAATCTAAAAATGTCCCTTTAAGAGCTATGGGCAGAAGTGACATTTTGACGTTACTTCCGCCCTGCAGTGATATGGAGACGGGTGGGGACAATCTTCCCACCACGGGGGGGTGAGATCACTTTTATTGGTCCCCTCTCCCGCCGCCGATAAAAGTAATCTCCTGGCGTATCCATCGCAGAGACCACTTTTATCTTGTAGCGGACCGCCCACTGAAGAAGAGGATACCGGGGTTATGGTAGCTAGCGGTATTCCTCTTCAAACAGCCAACGTATTCCTGCGGCGGGCAGTCCATAAGTGGTTAAATATTGTTTTACTGAGAGAAAATCAAAACAGTGCAAGACAATGTTTAATTGAAAGAAATTACAAAATAAACAATATGCATCAGTAAAATAGAGGTGATTAAAATTTTAAAATACTTAGCAAAGTTTGCCTGGTCTTTGTTTTCAGCAATGTTCAGCCCCCTGTAAAGTCCAATCTGATGTATTAGGCTTCATGTACACATAGCCTATTATGACCACCAGACAAATAGAGCTTTCTTTTGGTGGTATTTAATCACCGTTCGTTTTTTTTATTTTTTTTGCGCTATAAAAGAAAAAAGACTGAAAATTCTGTAAAAAAAAATGTTTTCTTTGTTTCTGTAATAAAATTTAGCAAATTAGTAATTTTTCTTCATCAATTTTGGCCCACATTTATACTGCTACATATCTTTGGTAAAAATAAGTACAAATTGGTGTATATTATGCCCCCCCTGCCCCAAAGCACCCACCCTCCCATGTTGAGGGCATGTGGCCTGGTATGGCTCAGGAGGGGGGGGGGGCGTGACCGGCCGGGCGGCGTGCTCAGATAAGGGTCTGGTATGGATTTTGGGGGAACACCACGCCGTTTTTTTTTCATTTTGCGCTGGGTTCCCCTTCAAGATTCTCCGCACACCAGTCCCCCCGCAAGTCGGATAATCTTGATCCGACTTCTGGTGCGACCTCTTTTCAAATCAATGGGCTCCCATAGGGAACCATTGATTTTGAATAGAAAAAGAAAAATGTGGCTGAAAACTAGCGCGGCAAAACGTGCATTGAATTCAATGCAAAAAGTGGAAAAAATTGCGGAAAAAAACGCCGCTTTTTTCCTGGCGTCTGTACTAGCTTTACAGCCCGTTTTGTTAAATGTCCGTGGACATTTGGCCTTAGGAGATATTTCGAGCACCTACAGGTGAGCTTTAATCTAGGCTTACCTGTAGGTAAGCGTGGTTGGTTGTAAAGACTTTTTTCAACCACTTTAAAGTGAATGTAAAGGCAGAATTTTTTTTATGTTATCTATGCATTAAGATAAAAAGCCTTCTGTGTACAGAAGCCAACCTCAGCCCCCCTAATACTTACCTCTAGATCCAGCAATGTTGCAGGAATGTCTTGGATCATTGGCTGAGCCGATCTGTCGTAAGATTTTCAGATCGAGTGTACGGGCCATTAAGGGCTCCTTAAGGCTGCATTCACACCTAGGGGTTTTGTCGCCTAACGCGCGACGCTAGAATATGCTGGAGGGGAAAAATAAAATTGTTCTCTATGGAGATGGTTCACATCTGAACGCCGAAACGCCGAACGCCTGAACCTTAAACAAGTCCCGGACCCTTTTTTGTCGCGCGTATCGGGCGGCTTCGGCGTTTCCCATAGCCGACAATGACCACTACAAAAACATGGTTAAAAATTACGCGTTTTGTTGCGGCAAATCGCGGTACAAACCGCTGCAATGTGTCGCGGCAAATCGCGGTACAAAACGCCGCAAATCGCTTACGCCTAGGTGTGAATGCAGCCTTAGTGGGGTGCACACTATAAGAAAATTGGGCAAACTATCGTCTGATTTTCCTTATTGTGTCACAGCCCTTAACCGCCCCCGAGAACTCTTCAAGCTGGTCACTCAGACTATGAATCCAGCTTGTTTAGAGGCCCCCAATTCTGATTCACAAGAATTTTGCAACGAATTATCGGATTATTTCATTAATAAAATTGAAAAAATCAGTGAAAGTATTCAGCAAAATGGAACCGTCACCAACTCCCCCCCAAAGCTCAAACCTAATACCCACATAAATCCGCCGCAATCACCAAAATTCACTCTAAAACCCATTTCCATCAATGCCACTAAAAACATCCTTGGGACTCTGCGTAATAGCACAGCACCCAATGATATCATCCCCACTAAACTGCTGGAAGAAAGTGCCGATATACTGGCACCAACTATCACGCAGCTCATTAACCAATCATTCAAGGAGGGCATGGTGCCCACCTTGTTAAAACAAGGTACAATAAAACCAATTCTAAAAAAAACTACCCTCGACCCCAAAGACCCAAACAACCGGAGGCCCATAACAGCTCTAAATGTCTTCTCCAAGGTAATGGAGAAAGTAGTTGTACAACAGCTGCAACTGCATTTAGACACCCATAAATTACTCGATCCGTTTCAATCAGGCTTCCGTCCGGGTCACGGAACAGAAACGGCGCTGCTCAAAATATGGGATGACGCTCTAGAGGCCGCAGACGAAGGAGAATCTTGTCTCCTGATACTGCTGGACCTAAGCGCGGCTTTTGACACTGTAGACCACGGACTACTACTGGCTAGGCTAGCTGAAGTAGCCGGAGTCGCTGAATGTGTTTTACCCTGGTTCTCCTCCTACTTGGAAAACCGATCACAAATAGTGAAACTGGGGTCTTTCACTTCTGAAAAACGTACGGTGTCATGCGGAGTCCCTCAGGGATCTCCCTTATCGCCCGTATTGTTTAATATCTATCTTCGCCCTCTCTTTGAAATCATCAGTAACCCGAAGTTACTTTACCACTCCTATGCAGACGACACAAAACTGTATTTCCGCATCTGCAACAAAAAGGATCATTCTCTTGGACTAGAGAAATGCCTCACTCTAATAGATAACTGGATGACAAACAGTTATCTTAAACTCAATGGTTCGAAAACAGAACTTCTCCTTTTTCACGCTAACCGGAAAAATCACCCCGCGTCAACATGGACTCCCCCACCCATTCTGGGTAAATCTATCACCCCTAGCACCAAAGTCAAAAGTCTCGGAGTCATTTTTGATACCTACATGACAATGGATGCACAAATAGGGTCAGTAGTCAGCGGATCCCACCATCTGCTGCGCCTACTACGCAGACTCACGCCCAGGGCTCGAGTCCTGCGGGAACGCGTGGGAACGACGTCCCTCCACTTATTTTACAGGAGGAACGTCGTTCCCTTTGCAGGACTCGAGCAGAACCGTGTGACAGGCAACTAACTTGTTATGTGTCAGGCAGCGGCAGCAAACCCCCCCCCCCCCCCGCGCGCTTGCGGCTCTTAGCTCTGCCTCTGACATGTTTCCAGAACAAAACCCGGTCCCCCAGCAGGGCGCTCCCGCTCTGATGTGTGAACACTCACTGTCACTGTCCAGCTCACTGTCACTCACTGTCCGCTCTGAGATCATGTCACAGCAAATACTCACTTCTCCCGAGTTCCGCCCCTCCTGTGTGCTCATCCAATCATGTGTGCTCATCCAATGTCTGTCACAAGCAGCTTCACACTTTTCCCGAGTCCCATCCCTCCTGTGTGCTCGTTTGTGAAGGGGAGGCGGCGGGAAGATTAAAAACAAGCAGCCACGCTGACAAGCTGCTGAATAAACCAGTGAGCCAGCCCCTGGGAAGTGGGAACCATTCCAAGTGAGCACTTCCACTGACCAGATCCTGCTTCCTCTCTCTCTCTCTCTGACCCCTTTCTCTCTCTCTCTCTCTCTGACCGTCTCTCTCTCTCTCTCTCTGACCGTCTCTCTCTGACCGTCTCTCTCTCTCTCTCTGACCGACTGTCTCTCTCTCTCTCTCTCTCTCTGACTCTCTCTCTCTCTGACCGTCTCTCTCTCTAACTCTCTCTCTCTCTGACCATCTCTCTCTCTCTCTCTGACCGTCTCTCTCTGACCGTCTCTCTCTCTCTCTCTCTGACCGACTGTGTCTCTCTCTCTCTGACCGTCTCTCTCTCTAACTCTCTCTCTCTCTCTCTCTCTCTCTCTGACTGTCTCTCTCTCTCTCTGACCCCTCTCTCTCTCTGACTCTCTCTCTCTCTCTCTCTGACCGTCTCTCTCTCTCTCTCTCTGACCCCTCTCTCTCTCTGACTCTCTCTCTCCGTCTCTCTCTCTCTGACCGTCTCTCTCTCTCTCTGACCCCTCTCTCTCTCTCTCTCTCTCTCTCTGACCCCCTCGCTCTCTGTTTTTCTCTCGCCTTGCCAACAGTCTATCTCCTGTTTTTAACTCCTTCCTTCCCATCATCTGACGCAACAAACCCCTTTTCTCGTGGCTGCGCTGCGGCTCTGATAAGTCTCGGCTGTGACTGTCTCACACAGCCGAGCAGAGTGAAGCCGCTTCCCCCTCCTCCATGTAGTCTACAAGTGCTGTGTGTGCAGCACGCGCTGATCATATGAGCCGAGGTGTAATGTAAAGAGGTCCTTAGGTGCAAGGTCCTGTGTAATGTAAAGGGGTGCAGGGTGCTGTGTAATATAAGGGGGTCCAGTGATGCAGGGTGCTGTGTAATGTAAAGGGGTGCAAGGTGCTGTGTAATGTAAAGGAGTCAAGAGGTGCAGGTTGCAGTGTAATATAAAGGGGTCCAGAGGTGCAGGGTGCTGTGTAATGTAAAGGGGTCCAGAGGTGCAGGGTGTTATGTAATGTAAAGGGGTCCAGTGATGCAGGGTGCTGTGTAATGTAAAGGGATCCAGAGGTGCAGGGTGCAGTGTAATGTAAAGGGGTCCAGAGGTGCAGGGTACAGTGTAATGTAAAGGGGTCCAGAGATGCAGGGTGCTGTGTAATGTAAAGGGGTCCAGAGGTGCAGGGTGCTGTGTAATGTAAAAGGGTCCAGAGGTGCAGGGTGCTGTGTAATGTAAAGGGGTCCAGTGATGCAGGGTGCTGTGTAATGTAAAGGGGTCCAGAGGTGCAGGGTGCTGTGTAATGTAAAGGGGTCCAGTGATGCAGGGTGCTGTGTAATGTAAATGGGTCCAGTGATGCAGGGTGCTGTGTAATGTAAAGGGGTCCAGTGTTGCAGGGTGCTATGTAATGTAAGGGGTTCAGAGGTGCAGGGTGCTATGTAATGTAAGGGGTCCAGAGTGCTATGTAATGTAAGGGGTCCAGAGGTGCAGGGTGCTGTGTAATGTAAGGGGTCCATAGGTGCAGGGTGCTGTGTAATGTAAGGGGTCCAGAGGTGCAGGGTGCTGTGTAATGTAAGGGGTCCAGTGATGCAGTTGTGAAGAGGGGGTACACAGTAGTGACAAAGAGATATTGAAGGATACAGGGGGCACAGTGGGGTGTTTTTTACATTTTACCGTGGGGGGTGCCAAATGCTCTAGGTTCGCCCCTGGTTGCAAGGCAGTTGCTGAGTGTGCGGGCCGCACCCGAGTGACACCCACCAGAGGGGTGACACCTGTGGGTAGCGGCACCACTATCACCGCCCGCTGCCCTGTGCCTCGCTCATGCCACGTCTGTGTCCCTCAGCGGAGCGGAACAAACCTACCTCCCCTCCTCTCTGTTTACATCCACAGAGAAGGAGGAGCCCACGAGCGCAGGACACACACCGCACTGTGTATTGCTGTTCTGAGGTTTGTAAGGGGGGTGTCTGTACTACTGGGAGTCTCTGTACTTGGGGGTTCGGCACCGAGAGGGGGTGTCTGTACTGAGTCCAGCACCCTGAGGCCAGCCAGGCCAGCACCCTGAGGCCAGCACAGCACTGATTGTTGACTCAAGGATGAGCCAAGTCTTCAACTCAAGTTGAGCAAGTCTTCAGAACTGTAAGTAAATATATAAGGGGATGTCGGGAGGGAAATGTTTGACATGCTGGGGGAGGGGGGGTTACCTCCTGTATATAGATGTATTGTGAGTAGTGGTTATCTCATTGCAGCTCTTTATCTTTCCCCGCAATGTCAAGGGGACCTTGCATACCTTGTACCTCTGTAAACTAAATAAAATTTTGTTGGATTAAAAAAATATATATATAAGGGGATATATGTGTTAGAAATTCCCTGCGAGGGAAAGATCATCACCCATTGTTTACTTATTTTGTTTTTGTAAACTGCCACTTTACAATAAATGTTGCACTGTATTTTCTGTGAAATATATATGCATATGAGCGTATCATTTTTTTTTTTTTTTGGTGGGGGAGTGGATTTTGGGTGGGAGTTCCCACACTTTTTTCCCCAGGACTTGACCCCTGCTCACGCCCTTTATCCCGAAAGAGGACATTGCAGTCGTGGTGGGAACAATCATCAATTCTAGACTCGACTACGCAAATGCCCTCTATCTAGGACTCCCCAAATTCCAAATCACTCGTCTGCAAGTCATTCAAAATACGGCCGCTCGACTAGTGACTGGGAAAAAACCATGGGAATCAATCTCACCTTCACTGAGAGCCCTTCATTGGTTGCCAGTAAAAGACAGAATCACTTTCAAGGCACTCTACCTAATACATAAGTGTATTCAAGGCAACGCCCCCCAATATCTATGCGAAAAAATAAAAGCCCATAACCCCAATCGCATTCTGCGATCCACCAATCAAAGCCTCCTCCAGATACCCAAGGCCAGATACAAGTCCAAAGGAGATCGAAGATTTGCAGTCCAGGGACCTCGCCTGTGGAATGCACGACCAACAACCACTTGGCCTTCAGGAGAAAGATTAAAACCCATCTCTTCTGAGGTCAAGGGGTTCCTTACCCATGAAATGGATACAGCGCCCAGAGGCGATTCAGTTCGCATGTGTTGCGCTTTACAAGTCTCTCTCTCTCTCTCTCACAGCAAATGAGGACCGATGAACGAAAATTTGTGCGAAAATTCTCGTACAACAAAGGCTTTTTTTTTTTTGTTGTTTATTGTTTCTGATCGCGAGCAGTCTTTCTTTTCAGATTTTTCTTGTACAAAAATCGTACGAAAACGGTACACATTAAACAAATAACATTTGTTCTGTTCCCGTACAAGAAAAATGTTGGAGTTTGTCCCTTCAGGAATTTTTGTACGTAACGAAAATCGTACGAAAGTTATTTGGACTTTCCCTTGGATTTTTGTCCAAATTGAGTTGTCCTGTCACACCCATAGCATACACACGCTCGGAATTTTCTTCAAACTTTTCTAAAACTTTCCCAACATCACGTGTCTTTTCTGCTCTTTATCGCCACACTTTGGTTAACTTCTGATATTGTTGGTTGATTTTAACATTGGTTCTGGGCATGCATGTTTGTACTTCGCAAAAGTTTTGTTGTTGTAAAGTTTGTCCGTTTGCAGACCAAACTTTTTGTCCGACGAAACCCGAAAAAGTTGGTCCGATGGAGCGTACACACGATCGGACAAATGTGAAAACTTGCAGATTTTGAAGTTTGTTGGACGAAAGTCTGACCGTGTGTACGTGCCTTTATAGTGTGTACCAGCCTTTATGTACACACAATGAGATTATTGGACGGATGATTGTTTTTTATGTTTTTTTGCATGCTAGTCTCAAAAATTAAGTTTACTAAAGTGATGAAAAATAAGAATAAAAAATAAAAATTCGGAAGTGATGTAATGTGTTGTAGTGTATTTGTATTGTATTTTTGAATGACAACTGGATCGTATGAAGCGCTATTTTTCGTACGATTTTCTGGTGTGTACGGACCGAACACACCCGTACACACGATCCGAAAATAGTACGGAAAATGCCGCTTTCGAAACGATCGTACGATAATCGGATCGTTAGTACAGAGCTTTCGAGAGCCGATCAGGACAGTTCATTTGATTTTATTCTATTGGACATGCACGGAATTTTTTTTCGTACGATGCCAGATTGTACGATTTTTGTTTAATCACTTCCTTACTGGGCACTTAAACCCCCTTCCTGCCCAGAGGACTTTTTGCGATTCGGCACTGCGTCGCTTTAACTGACAATTGCGCGGCCGTACGACGTGGCTCCCTAACAAAATTGATGTCCTTTTTTTCCTACAAATAGAGCTTTCTTTTGGTGGTATTTGATCACCTCTGCGGTTTTTATTTTTTGCGCTATAAACAAAAATACGACAATTTTGAAAAAAAAAAAACTTTTTTACTTGTTGCTATAATAAATAGCTCAATTTTTTTTTTTATTTTTTTTTTTTTATCCTCAGTCTAGGCCGATACGTATTCTACATATTTTTAGTAAAAAAAAAAAAAAAATCGCAATAAGCGACTGGTTTGCGCAAAAGTTATAGCGCCTACAAAATAAGGGACAGAATTATTATTTTTTATTATTTTTTTTTTTACTAGTAATGGCGGCGATCTGCGATTTTTATTGCGACTGCGACATTATGGCGGACACATCGGACACTTTTGACACATTTTTGTCACCATTCACATTTATACTGCAATCAGTGCTATAAATATGCACTAATTACTGTATAAATGTGACTGGCAGGGAAGGGGTTAACACTAGGGGGTGAGGAAGGGGTTAAATGTATTCCCTATATAGTGTTCTAACTGTGGGGGAAGGGGGTGACTGGGGGAGGTGACCGATCTGTGTCTCTATGTACAAGAGACACAGATCTGTCTCCTCTCTCCCTGACAGCACCGCTGTCTGTGAGAGCCGGCAATGAGAAATGTAAACATATGAGATCATCTCTCATTGGCCGCACAGATCGCCTAGCAAACGGCCACTCCGATTGGCCGTTCACGGCGATCTGTGATTGGCTGTGTACAAGGGACACGGCCAGCACAGAAGTTCCCTGCTGCGCGCTCGGGAGCGCGCGCGGGGAACGCGGAAAGGGGCGGACGTCAAATGACGGCGCCCCAGAGAAGTAGAACCACCCTGCGGCCGTCAATAGTCGTACGGCCGTCGGGAAGTGGTTAATCAGTGCAGCTGTCGTTCGAAAATGCAATGCAAATGCATTACAACACATGACATCACTTCCGATTTTTTATTCTGCCGTACGAGAATTTGTGTGACTTTAGTAAACTCATCAGATTCGACGTGAGATTAGCATACAAAAAAAAACGGACGATCATTCGTTCGATAATCGGATCGCGTGTACCGGGCATTAGAGTGTATAAAATAAGTGCTATCTTTCGTACCATTTTCTGATTAGAGTGTATAAAATAAGTGCTATTTTTTGTACGGTTTTCTGATGGTGTGTACAGGCTATTATGCCGATTTTCGGACGAATGATCGTCCGTTTTTTTTTTGTATGCTAATCTCACGTCGAATCTGATGAGTTTACTAATGTCACAAAAATTCTCGTACGGCAGAATAAAAAATCTGAAGTGATGTCATGTGTTGTAATGCATTTGTATTGCATTTTCGAACGACAGCTGTACTGATTAAACAAAAATCGTACGATCTGGCATCGTACGAAAAAAAATTCTGTGCATGTCCGATAGAATAAAATCGGTCCTGATCGGCTCTCGGAAGCTCTGTACTAACGATCCGATTATCGTACGATCGTTTAGAAAGCGGCATTTTTCGTACGATTTTCGGATTGTGTGTAAAGGAACACTAAAGGTGTTTTTTTTAAAATAACAAACATGTTATACTTACCTCCACTGTGCAGTTCGTTTTGCACAGAGTGTCCCCGAATCCGGTCTTCTTGGGTCCCTCGGCGGCTGTCTCGGCTCCTCCTCGCAAAAGCTTTCCACCTTCATGCGAGCGAGCTTGCATGGTGGAAAGCTTTTGCAAGCGCGCTACCGTGATACAGTGGAGGGCATAGCCGCCGACTGGATCACTCGGCCCCGCCCCCGGCGCGCCACGTCATCCGCTGTGATTGACAGCAGCGCCAGCCAATGGCTGCGCAGCTATCAATCCGTCCAGCCTAGCCAATCAACGGCGCGGGACTTTCGAGGGGTCAGGTAAGTAAAACGGGTGTTCAGGGGGTGGGCCGGTACCGTCGGATGTTTTTTCACCTTAATGCGTAGGATGCATTAAGGTGAAAAAACATTTACCTTTACAACCCCTTTAAGAGTGTATAAAATAAGCGCTATTTTTCGTACGATTTTCTGACGGTGTGTACAGTCTATTAGAGTGTATAAAATAAGCGCTATTTTTCGTACGATTTTCTGGTGTGTACGGGCCATTAGAGTGTATAAAATAAGCGCTATTTTTCGTACGATTTTCTGGTGTGTACGGGCCATTAGAGTGTATAAAATAAGCGCTATTTTTTGTACGATTTTCTGGTGTGTACGGGCCATTAGAGTGTATAAAATAAGCGCTATTTTTCGTACGATTTTCTGACGGTGTGTACGGGCCATTAGAGTGTATGGAATGTAAGCCATGAGATTGGATACTCTGTGATAAAATGCTATGAAGTGTATGAGCGCGGTGTTCCCTCACAGATACTACTACACGCCAAACTATTCTTCAGGCACTCGGGCCGTGCCATTGTGTGACGAGGGGAGTTAGGCGCAGCTGAGCCCCCACTCCTCCCTGTACATCAGCCCCAGCTACGGAATTGATGTCAGTGGATTGTATTTCATTAACCCAATGGCTGTAGTATGCGGACAGGATTTTTTTTTTGGTACTTGTCCGCCAAGAATGTATGTGTGTGTGAAGAGCCCACCCCTCTTTCCTGAGTTGCGCCCCTCCCTCTCTCCCCTGTGGTGGCCATGTTCCTCCATCAGTGGCTGAGGTGATTTAGTGAGTGAGTGAGACAGCCAGTGGCGGGCGCTGTGCATTCTTCTACACTCCTCTCCTCAGGACAGCAGCATGGCAGTGGCAGTAGCAGTGGGCAGGCAGACTGTAAGTTGGCGCTTCTTTCTTCTATTTCTATACAGTGTGTGTGAGGGGTGACAGTCTGGGATTCTTCTATTGTGTGTATGGACTGTCCCCGAGCCTGAGAAATGATTGCAACTCCCTCCATCCCTTCTCCATAGACCGCTATAATGGGAGGAGGTTATGTAATCTATGTATTGTGGGAAAGGACCTGGAGACTAACCCATCATAGACTGGATACAAGGAGCGCCTCCATCCCAGCTATGGCTTTCTATCGTGTTTCCCTGCCAACAGACAGCCTCATTTACACACGCTGGGTTTTTTTTTCTTCTTTTATAAATCTGCGTGGGTGAGGGAAGAAAAAAGATGTGTGGGCTGAGAGAGCGTGTGATGCTGGACTGAGCCCAAGAGCTAGCAATCCGATCGTCATCTGCTGCTAGTAAACTATTGAATGGACTTGATCTTCACAATGCATTTTAATGTGAATAGGCAACTGCCCCACACTCCAAGGGGCATGCCACAAAACTTATGCTGCTTGATCATAGCCAATCACATTATATTGCATTGGGCAGAATGGGTGATTGCTTGGGACCCCCGCCCCACCCACTCCACCAGGGCCACAGAACTTCTGCTGCTGCTTGATCATAGCAAATTACATTAAATTTCATTGGGCAGGTTGGGTGATTGCCTGTGACCACCAGGGCCAGTGGGCATGCCACAAAACTTCTGCTGCTTGATCGCAGCCAATCACATTATATTGCATTGGGCGGAATGGGTGATTGCCTGGGACCCCCCCCCCCCCTAGACTCCACCAGGGCCACAGAACTTCTGCTGCTGCTTGATCATAGCCAATTACATTAAATGTCATTGGGCAGGTTGGGTGATTGCCTGGGACCACCAGGGCCAGTGGGCATGTCACAAAACTTCTGCTGCTTGATCGCAGCCAATCACATTAAAAGGCATTGGGCAGAAGCCAGCGGTGTGATCATAAAGGCAGAATGGGTGATTGCCCAGGGATCCCCCTGCCTCCAGTGGGGCCAGTGGGCATACTACCAAAGTTTTGCACCTAATAGAAAGTCGGTTGCAGCGTTGTATGTCTTTATGACTCTCCATCACATATGTGCGTCAACAAAAAGGTGGGCTTTAACACACATGCGATGGCTCTCACTCTAGAGTAAAGAATGATCGGTAAATGGCAGGTCCAGCTTCCGATCATGCGACCACTGTGACAGTGGTCGCATGATCGGAAGCTGGACCCGCCATTTACCGATCTTTATTCTGAACTGAGAGCCATCTTGGTGCTGGAAGTGCGCTCTCATCACCACCAATTTGCCTTTCATTCCAGAATAAAGATTGCTAAACTGCAGGACTAGCTTCCGATCTTATGCCCGCTGTCATGGTGGTGACATGATCGCAGATCCCTCCCACCCCTGGCGATCAGAGTTCATTAACCTGGGTTTCCAGACTGGGCAAGAAGGCGGATCCATTTTTGTACTGATCCAGAGGTTTCCTTCCTGATTATACGCAATACATGTGCGCACTCTGTTCTTGGAAGTATCATTACTATTGGGGCTGAGCTTGGGCGTGTTCAGAACCTAGTACCAATTACAATATTCCCCACACACGTTACTGAAGATGGTTGTTCCGTATTGGTGGAGTGACCACAGGCTGGGAACCGTAGACACCTAAGTAGTTGAGGCATTTCCCAACCCTCAGTTGCGTTTGTATGCATATAGCAGTGAGATGGAGAAATGCCTCGGTCACTTATGGTTGGCCCAGTGCAGTGGCAGGATCATTTAGGTGGGCTGGTACTAGGTTCTGAATGCAAAGACATGTCACCAGCACACCAAGGATTCCTCAAATGGGTCCAAAGTTTTATTTTGTGGTCGCACGACCACGCAGGGCCTCTTCTCTAGGTGCCCCTTGCCTGACAAAGAGGCCCTGCATGGCTCCAAAACATTGACTTTTTTTTTTTCATGTACCATGTGACCACAAAATAAAGCTTTGGACCTGTTTGAGGAATTCTTAGTGTGCTGGTGACATTTCTTCACATTCAGAACCTAGTACCAGCCCACCTGAGTGATCTTGCCAGGAAGCTGTCAGTGTACGAGGCCGATCAGAGGTGTCCAAGGTGTTCCCCACCCCACAGCTGCATGTATACAAAGGGGTGTGTATACATTCATCTGCAGGTTAGGGAATGCCTCAACCACTTATGGCTGACTCAGTACAGTGACAGCTTCCAGGTGGGTTTAGACTGGGTTCCAAACAAACACTAGCTCATCCCTAATTACCATAATATCTGCCACGGCTGTAGGTGTCTTGTATACCACTTCATGTAATCCTATTCTAAATTCAAACACAAGTTGGTTTACTAAAACTGAAAAGTACAAAATCTAGTGCAACTCTGCATAGAAACCAATCAGCTTCCAGTTTGTTTTATTGAATAAGCTGATGTTAGCTGATTGTTTACCATGCAGAGCTGCACCAGATTTTTCACTCTCCAGTTTTAGTATATTTACTGCACTGTCTTCTAAATTCTGCAGACCGGTTTCCAAATTTCATATCAAGACATAAAGCATAAATGTCTGTGCACACTCACCCTTTAACTGGCCATATAGTATGTCGGTTCCTTATGGAACTGGACAAAATTGATTACGTGGGTGTATCTGTTGGCCCCTCCCACCCAATAAGTTTCAATTACATTTCAAGTCAAAGGAGCTGGGTGAAAATGTGTTGGATTAACAGTGACTGTATTCAATCAGATATGTGTAGATATTGGCAGCTGTCATAATGCTATAGCTCAGCACATTTGCTCATCCATGTTGTGTATGGAGAAACATGTTTGATTTTTTTTCTTTCTGCCTTTGGGCTACATTGTCTGGCCACAGACAGAGTGAATTTCTTTCCTGCAACCAAAAAAATTGCTTGATTTCCCCATCAACACACAGCGCTGACAGGGGAAGTCATTGTGTTTTGAGGGTGTGCCATCACCGCCGGGAGAATACAATGATTGTTTGCAACGTTAACAGCCGCTTGCGGCAGGCTGTACCCAAGTTGATAAGTCAGTGCAGTCTGCCCATGCATTGTTTGAATCTCAGCTAGTTCCTGCAGAACTGCCTGAGATTTGAACCGTCTATGGCCGTATTAAGGCTAGGCTCACACTTCAACTTTTTTTGTGCTTGTACTTATGGTTTTCTGGTGGTTTTAGCCAAGGGAAAGCTCTTTACTAGGAGGGGAGATAAGAAATAACCTATTACAGTCCATAGAGACCCAAAATGTGCAACTGCCCCAAAGAAGCCTATATTCTTTTTTGAGTAACACAGTGCTCAGGTGTAAGTGGGCTCTATTGAATTAAATGGTAATCTTGATGCTAATGCCACGTACAAACGATCGGAAATTCCGACAAGAAAACCGTGGATTTTTTCCAACGGATGTTGGCTCAAACTTGTGTTGCATTCACACAGTCACACAAATCTTGTCGGAAATTCCAGCCGTCAAGAACGCAGTGACGTACGACGAGCTGTGATCAATGAAGTTCAATAGGCAGTTCGGCTCTTCTGCTTGATTCTGAGCATGCGTGTTTTTTTGCGCATCGGAATTGCATACAGACGAGCAGATTTTCCGGTAGGAACTTTTTCTGTCGGGAAAAATAGATAATCTGCTCTCAATATTTTGTTGGCGGAAATTCCAACAGCAAAAGTCCTATGGAGCATACACACAGTCGGAATTTCCGACCAAAAGCGCACATCGGACTTTTTTTCTTTATCGTGACTGCCACATTATGGCGAACACATCGGACACTTTTGACACTATTTTGGGACCATTGTAATTTTTACAGCAAACCGTGCTATAAAAATGCACTGATTTACTGTGAAAATGGCAGTGAAGGGGTTAACCTGTAGGAGGCACTGAAGGGGTTAAGAGTTCCCTAATGTGTGTTTCTTACTGTAGGGGGGTCACACTAAATTTAGATAAAACACGCCCACATCATCCACATTTGAATGGCTGGGCGTGTGATGTCACTAATCACTAATCACTAAACAGGGAACAGACAATCGGTGACAGGCTCACTAGGAAGAACAGGGAAAGGTTTGTTTACACTTGCCTCTCCCCGTTCTTCAGCTCTGTGACCCGATCGTGGGACACCGGCGGCGATTAGGTCCCGGGGGGGGGGGGACAGTCACGGAGCTCAGGACCGGGTCGTAATCGCGCCCCACGGCTGGGCTTCTTAAAGGGGACGTAACTATACGTCCATATGCCCAGCTGTGCCATTTTGCCAACGTATTTAGTCGTGCAGCGGTCCTTAACTGGTTAAATTCTGCAAAATAATTCATTTTTGCAATTCTGTTACAATAAATGTTATGCAATTTGTTATTGTAATGCAGAATTTTTATAGTGCCAACAGGTTGTATAGCACTTTCCAAAATAAAGACAGCATAGTTATTATTATACAGGATTTATAAAGCACCAACAGTTTGCACAGGGCAGACAGTAGTTACAATAAAATGCAATACAAAAGGATTAGGAGGGCCCTGCATGTAGGACCGAGTCTGCAGCCTAAAAATGGGTATAATGATAATCTTATTAAACTGTATATTAAAGTGAGCATGTTTTCTGTGTATCCAATGTCTTTAGCTGTTTATTCTGTGCAGTTTAGTGATTTACCAAAGTGCAGTGAGCGGTCAGATAAGTCATTACAGAGGATCAGACCAGTTAAGTTATTTACAGTTAGTTTATCTTGTTTGTGTATTGATGTAAGCAGTATTTAGATGCTGTCTCCCTTGCCTTTCCTGTTGTCACAAAACGGAGGTCTTGGCAATTAAAAGAGAGGGTGTGGTTCTGTCTTGGATCCTCTTGTCTTTCTTTTTTTTTTTCTTTGAATTTGATTTAAGGATCTGGTGTGATAAGCCAAAACAAAAAAGGTGCTTTTGCGTTTTTGGCATGTGTTAAGCCAGTTGCATGCTTGAAGCGTTCCAGCCAGAGGAGGTGTTAGAGGTTACAATATAAGATCTGAAGGCATCTCTTTGTTGGCTACAGTGGCCGGATGGAGAGGCCTCACCCCATCCCGCTCTGTTTCCCCCCCTCATCCAGCCCTTGGACAAACAGTTATCATTTCCTTTCTGAATACAGTCTGGCTATCTGAGCTGTGTGGGTTTACTGTGTGTGCTGGTGTGCAGATCTGAATATGAAATGTCTTCTTTCCATCTATAAAAATATTAAGCTTGAAAAACTCACAAAAGACATAATAGAAAAGTCATTGTTAAAGCAGGGAATGGACTCGATGAAGTCGATCAATGTATAGACAAGCTGGATGTACAGAGGTAGATTGACTTCTGTAAGAACAAGCCTGTCAGATTTTCCCCACAATCAACCCCACAGGCTATAAGCCGGCATCACTGTATTCTGACAGAGGCAAAGTCTCCCCTCTGACAGAATACAATACCTCAACGAGGAGATCTCCCCCATCTATCTTATGTGTGGTGACACTTCTATGGTCAGCTAAAGAGTATGGATGAGATGCTGGCTGCAGTAAGCCCTAGCAACACTTAGGCCTCGTACACACGACCGTTTTCCTCAACAGAATCCATCAAGAAATTTGGTGGCAGAGCTTTTTTGCAGAGGAAAAAGGTCGTGTGTATGTGGATCACGACGAGCAAAAAAGAGAACAAGTTCTTTTTCCTTGTCGTGTTTCTCGTCGGGCTGGTTTACGATGAGAAACGCGTTCGTGTGTACAGTTGTGGGCAAAAGTTGAGAATGACACAAATATTAGTTTTCACAAAGTTTGCTGCTAAACTGCTTTTAGATCTTTGTTTCAGTTGTTTCTGTGATGTAGTGAAATATAATTGCACGCACTTCATACGTTTCATAGGCCTTTATCGACAATTACATGACATTTATGCAAAGAGTCAGTATTTGCAGTGTTGGCCCTTCTTTTTCAGGACCTCTGCAATTCGACTGGGCATGCTCTCAATCAACTTCTGGGCCAATTCCTGACTGATAGCAACCCATTCTTTCATAATCACTTCTTGAAGTTTGTCAGAATTAGTGGGTTTTTGTTTGTCCACCCACCTCTTGAGGATTGACCAAGTTCTCAATGGGATTAAGATCTGGGGAGTTTCCAGGCCATGGACCCAAAATGTCAACGTTTTGGTCCCCGAGCCACTTAGTTATAACTTTTGCCTTATGGCACGGTGCTCCATCGTGCTGGAAAACGCATTGTTCTTCACCAAACTGTTGTTGGATTGTTGGAAGAAGTTGCTGTTGGAGGGTGTTTTGGTACCATTCTTTATTCATGGCTGTGTTTTTGGGCAAAATTGTGAGTGAGCCCACTCCCTTGGATGAGAAGCAACCCCACACATGAATGGTCTCAGGATGCTTTACTGTTGGCATGACACAGGACTGATGGTAGCGCTCACCTTTTCTTCTCCGGACAAGCCTTTTTCCTGATGCCCCAAATAATCGGAAAGAGGCTTCATCGGAGAATATGACTTTGCCCCAGTCCTCACCATATTTTCTGCAGAAGATCAGTCTGTCCCTGATGTTTTTTTTGGAGAGAAGTGGCTTCTTTGCTGCCCTTCTTGACACCAGGTCATCTTCCAAAAGTCTTCGCCTCACTGTGCGTGCCGATGTACTCACACCTGCCTGCTGCCATTCCTGAGCAAGCTCTGCACTGGTGGCACTCCGATCCCGCAGCTGAATCCTCTTTAGGAGACGGTCCTGGCGCTTGCTGGACTTTCTTGGGCACCCTGAAGCCTTCTTCACAAATGCAGTGGAATTTTTTTTTATGGGATTAAGTTAATTTTCATGGCAAAGAGGAACTTTGCAATTAATTGCAATTCGTCTGATCACTCTTCATAACATTCTGGAGTATATGCCATTTCCAATCCCAAAAACTGAGGCAGCAGACTTTGTGAAAATTAGTATTTGTGTCATTCTCAAAACTTTTGGCCATGGCTGTATGCTTAGAAACCCATGCATGCTCAGAAACCCGTGCATGCTCAGAATAAAGTATGAGATGGGAGCGCACCTTTGGTAAAAGTAGCGTTCGTAATGGAGATAGCACATTTGTCACGCTGTAATAGACTGAAAAGCGTGAATCGTCTCTCACCAAACTTTTACTAACACGTGGCAACACAAGATTACCAAAATCAGCCCCAAGGGTGGCGCCAATGGAATCGAACTTTCCCTTTTATAGTGCCGTTGTATGTCACCGCGTTTGAGAACGATGAGATTTTGTCTTCACAGTGTGTACGCAAAGAAAGCTTGTCAAGATTCTCGACAAGCCTAACAAGGAACTTGTCGAGGAAAACAATGTTTCTTTTACGACGAGTTTCTCGGTCATGTGTATGAGGCCTCAGATTTTATTGCTCTGTGATGACAATTCGTGGCACTGATTGCTTGCTAAAACTTTTGTAAGTGTGTTGTGCCTTGTTCAAGTATATTTTAAGGCACACGTTGTGTTTTTTTTATAGGCAGAGCAGGGGATTCTAAAACTGTCAGATTTTTATTGTTCTCTGTCAGAGAGAGGTTTGTTTCTTATTAGTCCTGGTGAGTTGTCACCGTAACAGAAAAGGAGGAGAACATTGCCATTGGGGACAACTGTCTATTCAAGTCTTTGTGTTACAGAAAGCAATGGTTTTATATAGTTTTACCATTTTAGTGTAATGCATTAAAGGAAAAAAAAATTTTTGCCTAAAATTAATGTCTGCAAGGTAGACAGACAGAATAGTGTAATGATTCTGTTAAAAAACGAGTAAATACCTATTAAATTCCTTCATCTATATCACCTCCGGCATTCTAGTTTCTGTTCTTTCATTCACTTCCTGGTTTGCATCGCTCGTTCATGTAAGAACTACATTTCCCAGTATGCATTGCGGCACGCCCAGTAGTAATTCACACCTCCTTGAGGTCTCTAACACGTAGAGAGCGTCCTGCCTCACATATGTAGTTCCCAGGAGGTGGTGAGCACATCACTGACCACCGCAGTAAAGCCTCCCTTCACGGTGGTCAGTAAAATCAGACAAGCAGGAAGTGTACAGAGAAGAAATAGAGCAACTTCTGAGCAAAAACGAACAATGAGGAAGTGAAAAGAGGAATGTCTGCAGGTAAAGGATGCTTATTATGAAAACATTTTTTTTCCCTTGCAACCCCTTTAATCACAATGTGTGCTGTTCACTATGTGTATTGTGGTGTGCTGGCCTTAGAGCATTCCAGTCCATTTTTTTTTTTTTTGTGTGCATTGAGGTATACTTCCTAGCTCTCTTACCTCTGTGTACCAAGGGACACGTTTGCAATGGCCTTATTTCCTATTGGCACCCCAAACTCAGTGCGATTTTTGTCACGATTGTCGAGCGACAAAACACGCTAAAATTATGGCAAAAGTCGCCCCATTAAATGCTCCTGGCTCTGTGCCAAAAATTGGTACGTGAGCTGCTTTGAAACATTTTGGAGCAGAGGGAAGCCCATTCCAAAAATGCGGTGCAGCAGTTGTCACTGCACTACGCTTAGGTGTGAATGGAGCTGGCCAGATTAACCTCTTGCCGACCGCGCTATAGCAAAAATACTGCTACAGCGCGGTCGAGTTACTGTGACAGGACGTCCCTGGGACGTCCTCGTGCACTTCCGCGTTTGCGCGTCCCCTGGGGCGCGCTCGCGGAAGTGTCCGTGTAGACCCGGCGCATCACGGATCACGGTAAATTGCCGCGAATCACGGCTGTTTACTACGTGATCGCTCAGTCAAATGACGGAGCGATCACTTGTAAACAAACCGGCGTCATCTGATGACGCCGGTTCCTCCCTCTCCTCTCTGTACCGTTCGGTACAGTGCGAGAGGAGAGGAGGGGGGGGGGGGAGCGCGGGGTGTCAGCAGCTGCTGTGGGCTGGATCTGTGACAACTGCAGTCACAGATCCAGCCATCCCTCCCTGTGCAATACTCTGCAGTACCATCAATACTCTGCAATACCCCATACTCTGCCATCCCTCCCTGCGCAATACTCTGCAGTACCATCAATACTCTGCAATACCCCATACTCTGCCATCCCTCCCTGCACAATACTCTGCAGTACCATCAATACTCTGCAATACCCCATACTCTGCCATCCCTCCCTGCGCAATACTCTGCAGTACCATCAATACTCTGCCATCCCTCCCTGCGCAATACTCTGCCATACACCATACTCTGCCATCCCTCCCTGCGCAATACTCTGCCATACCCCATACTCTGCCATCCCTCCCTGCGCAATACTCTGCCATACCCCATACTCTGCCATCCCTCCCTGCGCAATACTCTGCCATACCCCATACTCTGCCATCCCTCCCTGCGCAATACTCTGCCATACCCCATACTCTGCCATCCCTCCCTGCGCAATACTCTGCCATACCCCATACTCTGCCATCCCTCCCTGCGCAATACTCTGCCATACCCCATACTCTGCCATCCCTCCCTGCGCAATACTCTGCCATACCCCATACTCTGCCATCCCTCCCTGCGCAATACTCTGCCATACCCCATACTCTGCCATACCCCATACTCTGCCATACCCCATACTCTGCCATACCCCGTTACTCTGCCATACCCCGTTACTCTGCCATACCCCGTTACTCTGCCATACCCCGTTACTCTGCCATACCCCGTTACTCTGCAATACCCCGATACTCTGCAATACCCCGTTACTCTGCAATACCCCGATACTCTGCAATACCCCGATACTCTGCAATACCCTGATACTCTGCAATACCCCAATACCCTGCGCAATACTCTGCAATACCCCAATACTCTGCAATACCCCCAATACCCAAATACCCGCAATACCCCAATACTCTGCAATACCCCCAATACCCAAATACCCGCAATACCCCAATACTCCGCATATATAATGTTTTGGGGTTCTATGTAATTTTCTAGCAAATAAATTGTGATTTTTCCATGTAGGAGAGAAATGTCAGAATTGGCCTGGGTGCTCCAGAACGCCTGATGGCGCTCCCTGCATGTTGGGCCTCTGTATGTGGCCACGCTGTGTAAAAGTTGCACACATGGGGTATCGCCATACTCGGGAGGAATAGCAGAATGTGTTTTGGGGTGTCATTCGTGGTATGCATATGCTGTGTGTGAGAAATAACCTGCGAATATGACAGAAACAAGTTATTTTTTTTTTTTTTTACAGAATTTTCGGTCGTTTTTCTTTTATAGCGCAAAAAATAAAAAACCCAGAGGTGATCTAATACCACCAAAAGAAAGCTCTATTTGTGTGAAAAAAAGGACAAAAATTTCAAATGGGTACAATGTTGTATGACGGAGTAATTGTCATTCAAATTGTGAGAGCACCGAAAGCTGAAAATTGGTCTGGTCAGGAAGGGGGTTTAAGTGCCCAGTGGTCAAGAGGTTAACACTGGTACAACATGACTATTGTAGGATTGTCATCCTACTTTGCCCTGCAGCATTGGTCCTACTTCCATCCGACTTGAATGAACAGGATAAGTTTGTTCTGATTTTGAGATAGTCTGACTTGTCATTTGACCAATCAAAACAATCCCAGTGTGACATAAATTCCCTTTACTGCTGCTCTAATCACCATGTCGGATGTCACAAGTCAGATGGTTAGGACAAGGATCTGACTTCAATGATATTCAGCCTAAGTTCACACTTGTGCGATGTCAGACATTGCATGTGATTTGCATCTGCACTGCGGTGCGGATCACATGCGATGTCTGTGCAGTGCAAGTTCAGCCATAGAGTTGTATGACTGAACTCGCATTGGATTAGCATTAAAAAAATATACAGGGACTTTTTCCCCACACTGGAATGGGATCGCATGGGTGTTCTCGCCCATGCAATCCAATTCCTATCTGAATCCACAGTTCACACTGCGATCTGTGAACTGATCTGGGGGTGTCGTTAACATTGTATTGACACTCGCAACGGTTCGCAGAGGGCAGTGTGAACTGCCTGTGGGAGAGATGTGATGTGAAAACCAATCCAATATATGCTTACTGGGATTGTATTTACCAAAAATATGTAGCAGGATACATATTGGCCTTCATTTTTGAAGAAATTTTAGATAAAAAAAAAAAAATTAAAATAAAGATTGTATGTTTCATAGCAGACAGTATAAAATATTGTTTTAGTATTTTTTTTTCTATTGCTCTGGTCAGCTCAATGATCTTCCCAGCTGAGCTGTTGTGTCAGCCCCCACCTACCAGAACACTCTGATCAGCGCTCTCTGCCATTGGCTGAGAGCGCTGATAGGGAGACGCTGGCTTCTGTCAGACAGACCGACATACACACGGGCGGAATTTCAGCCCTACTATTTACTATGGTACAATCTGGTCTCTTTCTCCGGGGGGGGGGAGCAGGGAGAGGGGACAAGATGATGCTAAAGTGATGGCACCGCGTATGTGTTGACAATGCATTGGGTGCTGGGTGCAAGTACAATGATGTTGCTCGCTCATACAATTGTGGAGACACTCAAGAGGCAGACAACAGAACTCTTAATTTGGTGGTGCTACGGTACTTCTTGTGGAGGGCCACAAAAAGTAAGCTGGCATTGTAAGCACTAGCAGGGTCAGTAGGTAAAAATTTAGAATGACGGGTGAACCCTACAATGATATTCTGTAGACAATTCGATCTCAAAAGGAAGGTGTATTTTTAGTACACAATTAATCTTTAAAGAATAAAGTTGCGATTTCCCCCCTGCGTTCTTAAAGCATTTTCCATATTCTATGCTGACGGCTGTCTAAAAAGAAAAAAAAACAGGTAGCCTGCCAAGTTTTAGGAGAAACAGAACACTTAGTCCTTAGATCAAAGGGATGAACTTTGTCTGTAAATGAGGAAATTTTAATAACATAAAGACTAAACCTTTTTCTGACGCTTGTTGTTTACAAGTTAAAATCAGTATTTTTTGCTAGAAAATTACTTAGAACCCCTGGACACACACACATCTATCTATCTATCTATCTATCTATCTTAGCAGAGACCCAAGAGAATAAAATGGCGGTTGTTGCAATATTTTATGTCATACTGTATTTGCGCAGCGGTCTTTCAAACGCATTTTTTTGGGCGGGGTAAAAACACACTTTAATAAAAACCTAAACAGTAAATTTAGCCCAATTTTTTTTTTATTTTGTGTGATGTGAAAGATGTTCTGCTGTGAGAACCTTGAGAGGATTGTGATCTTTATTCTAAGCAAAAAAATTATGACTCTCATTTTGGCCAGAATTGTGCAGCTCTAAATTGTAGTATGATTTTTTATTTTGGGTGACGTTGTGCTTTAAATAAATCTGTATGTATGCCAGACAATAGAGACTGCCTGAGAGGCTTCACACACCCTTGTGCATGAGGCCTAAAAATAATTTTCCAGCGAAAGACGGTTAACATATACAAATTGCACTTTTTCTTAAACTTTGACATTTCAAGTTAACTTCTAATATGTCATATCCCTTGTGTCATAAACAGGAAATAAGTATTTTTTTTCTTTCAGTGGGAGTATGTATGTATTAAAGCATCTGGCATTTTCAGGATGCCTATAGTAAAGTATAACTAAAAGCGAAACTTTTTTTTTTAGTTTTGGAAAGAGTTCGGAGGGATTAGAATGCCGATCCATTTGTATTGCTGTCTGTGCCCCCGTTAAAGGAGATCCATCCACTCTATTTGTCCTGTTTACCATTATCGTTGAAAGTAAAAGAAAATCCCAAATTTTGGGTTGTCCCCTGAAAAGTAATAGAGGGGAAATCTTCCCATGAAGGTACGAGTTCTGGTGACCTGAGGGCCCCCAAGGAATTCCCTAATTTGCACGGGATTTCTTCTCACTTCCTGTTTGGCTATGGGACAGGAAGTGAAGGGAAATATCCACAATGGGACACAGATGAAGAAATTTGACATTATAACTCTCCCTTGCTCTATCCAAAATGGGGGGGGGGGGGGGGGTTTGCCTATAGTTCAACTTTAACTATACTATATATCAGTGCAACAGTTTTGTTGCTAAATTCATCTCTATAATTTGAAAAAAAATGTAGTTCCATTTTAATGACAGTCTGTTGATAGAGGTCTCTCTATGGAATTGCATAAACATAAGAGGAGCAGCAAAGCTTATTCTCTGTTGCGGGCATGGATTTGGAATCAGTGTCTAGAGGTCTGAATATAAAAAAGGATTTTACAACAAAAATGTACAGCATCATTTACATACTGTATTTGCCGGCGTATAAGGTGACTGGGCGTATAAGACAACTCCCTATTTTTCAAGTGAAAACATAGCTTTTGGGCTATACTCGCCATATAAGACTACCCCCCCTTCCAAGGCAACACCAAAAAAAAAAAAAACATGGATTCCACCACATATTCGCCTCCGACCTAAGTGTAGACACATGAGCATACTTTACATCGGCCACAATAATCATCGCTATTCCAACAGGCGTTAAAGTCTTTAGTTGACTGACCACAATGCACAGGGAATTATTAAATGAAATGTTCCAATACTATGAGCCCTCGGATTCTTATTTGCAGTCAGGGGGACTCACCGGCATTGTCCTAGCCAATTCCTCAATCGACATTGTTCTCCATGACACCTACTACATATTTGCCCACTTCCACTATGTCCTATCCAGTTACACTGGATGTGCAGTAATACTGTATGTAGCTTCGGCTACATACAGTATATACCACTGAGCCAATCCCGGTAAACAATGTATTCTATTAATGAATACAAAGCCTGCTCGGATTGGCAGAAGCTGTAACATCATGAGCCCTCTAATCTCTGACTCTCAAAGCCAATCCAAGCAGGCTACTGTATGTAGCCTGCTCGGATTGGCAGGCTCTGTATTCACGAATAGAATACATCGCTCGCCGGGATTGGCTCAGCAGTGTATACTGTATGTAGCCGAAGCTACATATAGTATTACCGCACATCCAGCGGACATCCGGTAGGCTGACATCCAATGTGCGCCATTTTGTACCCGGCGTATAAGACGACCCCTGATTTTTGGGCATTTTTTTTAAGTGTAAAAGGTAGTCTTATACGCCAGAAAATACAGTATGCATCTGAAATGTATGAAATATTGTACATTCTTTACTGCTTATCTGTTAGTGTAAATCTTTATAAATTGCTTCGCAGGTTGATAAATTGTAAGGCACCAGTTTTTGCATTTGCTTTTACACTAATTTATATAAACATTTATCAAAATAAGTTGACTTTTTGCCTTTCAAGTTGTTTCCCACACTCTGAGACACATCTGGTTTTGGTGAAGTCCAGTTTGAAGACAGTATTTGTCTTTACATTGATGGGGAATGTGCAGCATTCTTTGCCATGTAGCAACATCTGAAATAATCTCTGCATACCTGCTGCAACCATTTATTAGAACAATGCAGAGGATAATAAAGTGTAGTAACCCATAATTTACATCCAGCAGCCCACTGTAGTTGACTGTTGTCAGGCTTTATAAAGCTAGCCATACAGATTTTTTTTTTTTTTTTTTCATCCAGCCTGTGGTTTAAATGAACAAAGTCTAGCAATTTTGTCTATCTACGCTATACAATGCAGATGGATGCAGATTTTATTTTGACAGCTGTCCCCACCAGTTGTCAAAATACCCGAACAGCAGTTGCATCTGAATGGATGCAGCCAACCACTGAACAGTGGACAATTTTCTGCCCAGGTTCTTTGATCTTTCAATTTAGACATGTCGGGCGGATGCAGTCCAGCAGGCTACGCACAAATTGAATGTCATCTGGTTCACAATGAACCGACTGAAATTTTGTCCAGTGTAAGACCAGCTTTATATTTGAACTGTGATTGGTTTATTAAGTGTAAAGCACTTGTATAATAGGTTATTCAAGTCCGACAGTTTTATGGTTTTGAAAGACCTGGTCAGTGTGTATGTGTGTTTTTTCTTTACATTTTTACAGAGCTTTTTTTTTTTTTTTGTTTCTATGAGAGAGATGGTCATGATGGCCACAGCCATAAATACTAGGGGGTGTTTTTTTAGTGATTTCTCTGCAAAATAAAAAAATAAAGCATGGAGACATAGATGGATGGGGAAGTTTGCTTTGAATACTAAAAATAAATTAAATGTTTTTGGTTTGTGGTACTCGGATGCACTATAGTTCAACTCTAATAGACACTTGCTTGTCTGTGTCTATATATGCATGCATGTATAATAAAGCAGCAAGATATGTAATGTGTTTTTTTTTTTTCAATGCTAGACACTCAGTACTCTTCTTTTTCTTTTTTTTTTTTCCCGTCAATGACAGGAAGAGTTATAGGGTTTGACCAGTATGTTGCTGATGTAATGCAACACACCCTCTACAACTGGTTGTTCCTTCCTTTTGGAAGTGATAAATTGGAACAGGCATGTGTGTACAGCTCTTCATATTTTTTTTTCCTTTTTGTTTTTTTGCCCATATTTTCTTAAAGGGGTTGTAAAGGTTCGTCTTTTATTTTCTAAATTGGTTCCTTAAAGGAGGGCTCGACAAATTCCGGTCGCCATGGTGACTAGAAATAGCATCCTGGCGACTTGGCTTGGAAGGTGGGAAAAAATTCTCACTTCCTGTTTTTCCTCGGTAAGCTTTCCACCATCATCCGAGCGGTGGAAAGTCATTTAGAACAGCTTACTGAGGAAGAACAGGAAGTGAGAAATTCAGACATAGGAAAAAAAAAGGGAAATCAAAGGAAAGAGTAAGTGAACCAACAATGCACTAGCATAAATGAACCAATTTAGAAAATACAAAAACAAACCTTTACAACCCCTTTAAGGTTATGTTTAACCCACATTTGTTAAATAGAATTATTTTATTTCTTGTGAGTATAAGTAACGCATTCAATTTCCCTTTTCAGCTCCCAGTCATGTGATGATGCTGATGATCATTCTAATAATATATCTATTTATAGGTCCCAACAGGGAGCTGCACACTGATGAACACAAATCTCATCAACCAGTCTGGCAGGCACCAGCCATCACCTAACCTGAAATCAAATGAGGGAGGGAAGTGCAGTGGTAGAAAATTTTAATTCAAGAGTTTCCTCACATAACGTGATTTGATATTACTGGTTACTCTCTACAATAGATACAGGTAGTAGATGTTTTGCAATGAGTCTTGTCCTCGCATGGTAACATATATATTTATGGAAACCATTGTTTTCTTTTTAAAAGATGCTTATTGCATAAAAGGACTGACAGACTTTTTTTTTTGCTTTTAGATTTTTTGGCTTACTGTATATACAGCTGGGGGGGTTGCTTATTCCATTGATATTTGTATGCTTGGCCAATGGCTACCAGCCAAGCAGAGAGGTGGATAGACTGGCATGAATATATCTTTAAAGTTTCACGAAGCCCAGGACCCTGCATTTTCACTATATCTGGTCTCCCACAGTACACGTGACATGGAAATGCAATTGTTTTAGTAAATCTAAACTGCTAAATACCTTTTCTCATCAGCAGTATATAGCAGTCTTGTGACTTATATCAGTGTCTGGTTATAGCTCGTAGGAGGAACTTTCATTCTACTCCAGATTTTTCTATGAGGCTGCATGATCCCTGATCCTCTGTCTGGACAGTGCCGATTGGCCCTGTGCTAATTAAATGCACCCTCTTCGCAAAAAACAACAACTTTTATAGCAATACATACCAAACCGAGCAAGTGCAGAGTGCCCCCAAGGCTCCATGCTATCAGAAGCTGGATTGGGTACAGTAAAGGAAGGGGAGGAACAGAAATGACAGGATCAAATGGCCTTTTTACACAATGCGAAGGATTAACCACTTAGGTTCCACAGTGAGTATAACAGGCATTACTGGATTTACGAGCTGATTTTACTGTTGTGGGTTTAGTAACACTTTAAGCTCTGCCTATGTGCTGCTGGGTCTTTGAGACATTGTCTGAAAATCCAAATTGACTTGTAGCATCTTCTTGTAAGACGTTCACTGAAATTTGGGGTCAAATATCAGCAATTTTAGCAGACATGGAGAGCCATCATCTGTGATGTCTGTGAACTTTCAGTGTTAATTTCTCCAGATATGGGGTTATTCTTCTCACCATTAAAAAAAAAAAAAATTTCCCCTAAAAAGATAATTGGCATGGTTTTAAACCTTCACTAATTAGTCAAATGAGATTTCAAAGAAATGCTAATGAGAGAATTAAGCGAAGATTTGTTTGATAAGAACCACTTGGATGTCTGAATAGAAATGAGCTCTGGAAGAATGGGGATCTGCATGATTGTTGAACCCTCTAGAGATCCTTTTTTCCTATTCCTGAGTGACCATATGTTTGCTCTTTATGTAAATGTGTGAGAGATCCCTTTTTTCTGTTTTTTAGACATATATACTTGTCCATAAACACAGATCAGTCATAACATTATTCCCACCAGGACCCGTCAACGCATGGACTCCACTAAACTTATGGTATGCTGTATTATCTGGCACCAAGTCGTCAATAGCAAATCCTTTAAGTCCTGTAAGTTGCGAGATTGGGCTTCCATGGATTGGACTTATTTTCTAGTACATCCTACAAATTGTAAGAACGTTAAATTAATAACTAATATTCTTATAGCTTCAAGGGCGTATCTGAATGAAGATCATTCATAGTCAGGTTGATTTGAAAATAACGTGTGAGTTTATTGTCACACAGGTGGCATCACAAACACAGTGAAAAATAGTATAAAGTTCAGTTTAGCGTAGATGAAAATATCTGGAATTGGATCGATAGTATTGTAGCAAGCTTATGAAAGCATGTGAGCAGCATCAGGCATGTTGTCTTCTGAGATTTTCCAAAGTGATGCAGGAAGAAACAGGAAATGACGTTTGACTTCTGGCTTCAGCTGTTCTCCTAGTCAATATGTCAGTATGTCAGTGTTGTCTTTCAAAGAGGGTGCGAATAAGTGTGTCTTAGTTTAAGTGTGTATCAGTGTGTCATGTAAGTGTGTGGTGCAAATGTGTCCAGCCTTCTTTAAAGCAAAGCTTAAATATATGTTACAAGTGAACGTCATGACCTCATACGGCCCAGGCTTAGACCCTTGTATGGCAAATATTAATATCTGCTAGGTTCAGCAATATGAAGATCTTAGCACAGAGTCGTATGGGATTTGATTGACAGGCACACATGTGACACTCTATACTTAGAGTAGTGTGCTTGATGATGCAATGTCATAGAACATATATTATCAGCTATAAAGCTATAACTTCATTAAGTAACTATATACTAATACATATTAGTATGACTAAGACTTCACTTAAACTAGCTCTAAATAATTAAACAACAATATCAAATAAATAGCTAAGTTATGGATTATCTATGATTTGTAACTTTAAAGCATGTAAAAACATGTCAGCTCTGACACATGAACTCTATGTGTATACTTATCTGTTAGCCTGCTGACCTCCTGAACTCATGTCAACTTTGGACATAGTAGAACAACTGCCTGACATTCAAATCTTATGTCATTCTCAAATTGGCTATCCGTAATGCTCAGTTTTGGATAGAAGAATTATGTCATATCAATTGATCAAGGTCATTCATTCATACCTAATTATTATGATTAATCATAAATCAAATATGTTTTGCAAGCTTGCCATGAATTGCCGAATTATGAATTTGGAATAATATTCTAACAATCCCCCCTGAATTATGATTAATCATACTAAATCATTTAATACTCACATACACACATTCATATCTCATTTTCTCCACCTTGTATCAAACGATTGGACACGATATTCCTCAGAACTGAAGCAACTAGAAATTTTCCTTTTCCTAAATGCTTTACTCTTTACTTTTAACTCTTCTTAGATCTATCTAATCAAAATCTTAAAATTATGGTATAGATTTTAAAATGTATAACATAATGATGACTAATATCAATAATTATTAATATTAATAATAATAATAATAATGAAAATTATTATTATTAAAATAAGTAAATAATGCAATAATATATTTCCATATATGTGCTCAAATAATATTTTAGCTCTTTGGAAATATACTTTATACTCTAAAACTTTCATAACTTTCCATAGTTCTATTAATGATATCTTTCTTAAGTTATGAACAAAAAATGTTCTATTACTAGAATGAGTGTGCTAACATTCAATATGTGAATAAATAAAAATAAATAATAATCCTAACTTCATGTGAACATTAATATCAGAATAATTGGATAATCAAAAAATGTATATGTATATGTGGACAAATGTTTCAGTCCTAAATTGTTTATCTATAGTAGATAGATAAAGTTCCTTCCGATTAATGTTTCTTCATGAAATGTCTTTAAAATTTCTTCAAGTTCCATTAGGTTAGAAAAACCTTGATGAATAAGATAAAATAGTTCATAAATATGAAATATAAATCTTTTGTCAAATATTCTTCCAAAAAGGATCTCTTCTTTTAACTTCAAATTTCTCTTTGCTCTTTATAGAAGCTTGTTATCCTCCATATTTGTTTGATTTTAGATGCCATATCGTTATTAGAAGGATTTCTCGTCATCAACCGTCTGTTACTGGACTGTTGTCCACATCTGACGCGACACAAACGCCTCTTGCTTGATAGGTTCTGAACCGTCTTTTTTCCTCGAGACTTGAATATTCGCAAAAACTGCGCTAATCTCTCCCCCCCTCATCAAGGGTCGAGATTTCCGTAAAAATAGAGATAAGACAGTACTTTCTTTGGCTCGCCACTGTAAGAACGTTAAATTAATAACTAATATTCTTATAGCTTCAAGGGCGTATCTGAATGAAGATCATTCATAGTCAGGTTGATTTGAAAATAACGTGTGAGTTTATTGTCACACAGGTGGCATCACAAACACAGTGAAAAATAGTATAAAGTTCAGTTTAGCGTAGATGAAAATATCTGGAATTGGATCGATAGTATTGTAGCAAGCTTATGAAAGCATGTGAGCAGCATCAGGCATGTTGTCTTCTGAGATTTTCCAAAGTGATGCAGGAAGAAACAGGAAATGACGTTTGACTTCTGGCTTCAGCTGTTCTCCTAGTCAATATGTCAGTATGTCAGTGTTGTCTTTCAAAGAGGGTGCGAATAAGTGTGTCTTAGTTTAAGTGTGTATCAGTGTGTCATGTAAGTGTGTGGTGCAAATGTGTCCAGCCTTCTTTAAAGCAAAGCTTAAATATATGTTACAAGTGAACGTCATGACCTCATACGGCCCAGGCTTAGACCCTTGTATGGCAAATATTAATATCTGCTAGGTTCAGCAATATGAAGATCTTAGCACAGAGTCGTATGGGATTTGATTGACAGGCACACATGTGACACTCTATACTTAGAGTAGTGTGCTTGATGATGCAATGTCATAGAACATATATTATCAGCTATAAAGCTATAACTTCATTAAGTAACTATATACTAATACATATTAGTATGACTAAGACTTCACTTAAACTAGCTCTAAATAATTAAACAACAATATCAAATAAATAGCTAAGTTATGGATTATCTATGATTTGTAACTTTAAAGCATGTAAAAACATGTCAGCTCTGACACATGAACTCTATGTGTATACTTATCTGTTAGCCTGCTGACCTCCTGAACTCATGTCAACTTTGGACATAGTAGAACAACTGCCTGACATTCAAATCTTATGTCATTCTCAAATTGGCTATCCGTAATGCTCAGTTTTGGATAGAAGAATTATGTCATATCAATTGATCAAGGTCATTCATTCATACCTAATTATTATGATTAATCATAAATCAAATATGTTTTGCAAGCTTGCCATGAATTGCCGAATTATGAATTTGGAATAATATTCTAACACAAATGCTCAATTGGATTGGGATCTGGACAATTTTGGATGCCAAGTCATCACTTTGAACTCATTGTTGTGTCCCTTAAATGATTCTTGAATTCATCCGACCAGACCACCTTCTTCCCTTCCTCCAAGGACCAGTTCTGACGCACACTTGCCCATTAAAGACGACTTTGGCTGTGGACACGGGTCAGCATGGACACTCTGACTGGTTTGCAGCAATGCTGTCCCATATGCAACAAACTGTTCTGACACCTTTCTATGGGAACCAAAATTAGATTTTTTTAGCAATATGAGCTATAGTAGCTCTTCTGTTGTATCAGACTGCGTGTGCCAGCCTTCCCTTCTCATGCACATCAATGACCCTTGGCCGCCTATGACACAGATTTATTTATTTATTTATTTTCTTTGCTTAGACCACTTTTGATGGGTCCTGACCACTGCAGGCCCTTTCCTACTTTTATCTAAAACTTTGAAAAAACATTTTGGCTATGTAAACACTTTAAAGTGGAGGGCCGCCTAAAAAAAATATATTAAAAGCCAGCAGCTGCAGTATTTGTAGCTGCTGGCTTTTAATATATTTTTTAATATATACTTTTAATAAATGGACACTTACCCGTCCAGGGTGCCTGCAATGTCAGCAGCCGAAGCCGATCGATCGCTCCGCTGCCCCTGCCGCCATCCTCTGTGAGGGAATCGGGAAGTAAAGCATTGCGGCTTCAGATGCGTCACCTAAAACCTGGACAGTCGGCGGTGATCGGTGCATGGGGGAGTTACAAGCTTCTCCCCCCACGGCTTTCAGCTGCTTAAGTGAAATCTATACAGCGGTCACCGGTGCTTATAACTCTCCCACACTCACCGCTAACTGTCCCACATCCTTCTCCATGCCTCCTCCGTTCTACTGCTGTCCCCGCCTCCGTTCTGCTGCTCTTCCCCCTCCAGTTTTCCTCCTCCCTCGTTTTCTGTATGAACAGAATCGATGATCACTGACTCTGTCCATTCACATTTTCTGTTAAGACCCCTGATATCTCACCAAACCCCCCCCCCCCCCCCAAAAAAAAAGTATTGCAATAAAAAAAATAATGTCTAACAATCCAGTCGCCCCCCCTGGGATGACTGGATTGTCTGCTGAATATGTTCCCTGGGACGCGCTGCCGGTGAGCGGCGGCTGTCCATGCTCGCGAATTCCCCCCCTCCCACCCCCCCTTATTTTCTTCTCTCTCTCTCTCTTCTTCTATTCTTTCATCTTCCTTCTCTCCTCTGCTGCTCTCTGAGCAGTGCCTGCACTCTTGTTCTTTCTTTTTTCTCTATATTTACTCACACTTAGTAAATGGAAAACGAAGGAGACTGGACCCACAGGATCATGGCGCCCTGACGTACTCTACGAGTGCATGTGAGCCATGCAGGGTCGGACGGAGGATAGTGTGGTGGGCGTCGACGCGACACAGATCATGGGTACGCCGTCCGGTGCTTGCGTACCTGGCTTTAACAGAGGTTATTATTAAGACTGTTGATTGCCGACTTCGGCCAAAATTCGCACATGTTTTACTTCTGTGTATATGTGTCTAATGTTACCAAACGGTTGTATTACTGCTGTGGTTCACGTGGCCCCGTCTTCTGTTATGAATGAATTAATTAATAAACAATAAAAAATAAAAAAACAATATCGGTCGATCCCTAATAATAATATTTTTTTTTAATATAAAATATATATATCCTTCCTGATTTTTTTTTTTTTTTTTTTATTTTTTTTTTTTGCATATTTCTCATACTTAAATTATTTAGATCATCAAACAAATTTTAATATTGCACAAAGATAACCCGAGTAAATCCAAGTTGCAATTTTTAAATTATTTCATTTATTAAGGGGATACATCCACAACTAGGAATTTTATTGCATTTCTATCTTTCAGTAGGAGAAAATGAGGACACCATATGTGATGTTTCTTCAGGCTATTGATGCTGTCATGTGTTTCCTGTTTGGCAAATGCAGTAAAGTAATCATGTGTCTCTGTGTTCAATATTGTGTTTAGACAGTATGTGTGTCTTTCTTGCTAATTATTCTCGGTCCAGGTCCACCAGGAATTTTGGTTACTTCAAAAGAAAAACGCTGAACAAATTAGTGGCTGAATCTAGAAAGAATTTATTAAACCTAGATATGTTCAAGAACATAAGATATTTACGTCTCTTAACCAGTTGCCGACCCCCCTATTACTGCTACAGGGCGGCGACGCTGAGCAGGATTGTGTGTATGTATGTGTGTGTATGTGTGTATATGTGTGTATGTATATATGTATGTATGTATGTATGTATGTATGTATGTATGTATGTATATATATATATATATATATATATATATATATATATATATATATATATATATATATATATATATATATATATATATATATATATATATATGTGTGTGTGTGTATATATATATATATATATATATATATATATATATATATATATATATATATGTGTGTGTGTGTGTGATCCTGTACTTCCGGGTATCTGAGTGTGAGTGCGCACCGCTTCCAGTGATGCTACACAGCGGGTCTGATGGACCAGGTCTTCGCTGGCACCCACTGATCATTCTGTACACAGGCAGAATGGCAAAACAAAATACACATTAACCACTTGCTTACTGGGCACATAAACCCCCTTCGTGCCCAGGCGAAATTTCAGCTTCCGGCACTGCGTCGCTTTAACTGACATTTGCGTCCTTTTTCCCCCACAAATAGAGCTTTATTTTGGTGGTATTTGATCACCTCTGCGGTTTTTATATTTTGTGCTATAAACAAAAAAAGAGCGACAATTTAAAAAATATATATATTTTTTTTACTTGTTGCTATAATAAATATCCCAATTTTTTTTAAAAAAAAAACATTTTTTTTTCTCAGTTAAGGCCAATACGTATTTTTCGACGTATTTTTGTAAAAAAAAATCGCAATAAGCGACCGGTGTGCGCAAAAGTTATAGCGCCTACAAAATAGGGGACAGAATTATGATTTTTTTTTTTTTACTAGTAATTAGGGTTGTCCCGATACCGATACTAGTATCGGTATCGGGACCGATTCCGAGTTTTTTCGGCGGCGGACCGATTACGAGTTTTTTCGGCGGTACTCAGACGCCGATACCCCGCCCCGATACACAAATAGAATACTTGCCACCCCCCGTCCCCCCCCGCCGCTGACGACCACCGCAACCGAAAGCCGCAATCCGCCGCCGCGATCCACCGCCGTTACGCCGCATCCCCGCTACCGCCGACGGGCGGGAACATTACAGCTTTGAATCGCTGTAATGATTTGCGCATAGACACTCCCCCTTGCTCGGGTGAACTGTCCAATCCCGAGCAAGGGGGAGTGTCTATACGCAGCGCGGGGCCAATCATTACAGCGATTCAAAGCTGTAACGTTCCCGGCGTATTACACAGTCGGCGGCAGCGGGGATGCAGGTAAGTGGAACATGGCTGGATGGGGGGAGACGATGGCTGGATGGGGGGAGACGATGGCTGCATGGGGGGAGACGATGGCTGCATGGGGGGAGACGATGGCTGCATGGGGGGAGACGATGGCTGCATGGGGGGAGACGGTGGCTGCATGGGGGGAGACGATGGCTGCATGGGGGGAGACGATGGCTGCATGGGGGGAGACGATGGCTGCATGGGGGGATGGGAGGAGACATGGCTGGATGGGGGGAGACAATGGCTGGATGGGGGGAGACAATGGCTGGATGGGGGGAGACATGGCTGCATGGGGGGATACATGGCTGCATGGGGGGATACATGGCTGCATGGGGGGATACATGGCTGGATGGGGGGGAGACATGGCTGGATGGGGGGGAGACATGGCTGGATGGGGGGGAGACATGGCTGGATGGGGGGGGAGACATGGCTGGATGGGGGGGAGACATGGCTGGATGGGGGGGGAGACATGGCTGGATGGGGGGGAGACATGGCTGGATGGGGGGGGGAGACATGGCTGGATGGAGGGATACATGACTGCATGGGGGGATACATAACTGCATGGGGGGAGACATGGCTGCATGGGGGGACATGGCTGCATGGGGGGAGACATGGCTGCATGGGGGGAGACATGGCTGCATGGGGGGAGACATGGCTGCATGGGGGGAGACATGGCTGCATGGGGGGGAGACATGGCTGGATGGGGGGGAGACATGGCTGGATGGGGGGGAGACATGGCTGGAGGGGGGGGAGACATGGCTGGATGGGGGGGAGACATGGCTGGATGGGGGGGAGACATGGCTGGATGGGGGGGAGACATGGCTGGATGGGGGGGAGACATGGCTGGATGGGGGGGAGACATGGCTGGATGGGGGGGAGACATGGCTGGATGGGGGGGAGACATGGCTGGATAGGGGGGGGACATGGGGGGATACATGGCTGCATCTGTGGGGGGACATGGCTGCATCTGTGGGGGGACATGGCTGCATCTGTGGGGGGACATGGCTGCATCTGTGGGGGGACATGGCTGCATTTGGGGACACATTTTAAAAAAGTATCGGTATTCGGTATCAGCGACTACTTGAAAAAAAGTATCGGTACTTGTACTCGGTCCTAAAAAAGTGGTATCGGGACAACCCTACTAGTAATGGCGGCGATCTGCGATTTTATTGGGACTGCGATATTGCGACTGACGTATCGGACACTTTTTACACAAATTTGGGACCATTCACATTTATACAGCGATCAGTGCTATAAAAATGCACTAATTAGTGTATAAATGTGACTGGCAGTGAAGGGGTTAACACTAGGGGGTGAAGAAGGGGTTAAATGTGTATCCTGGGTGTGTTCTAACTGTGTGGGGGGAGGGGGGTGACTGGGGGAGGTGACTGATGCTGTGTCCCTATGTACAAGGGACACGGATCGGTCTCCTCTCCTCTGACAGCACGTGGAGCTCTGTGTTTACACACAGAGCTCCACGTCCCTGCTGTGTTACCGACGATCGCGTGTACCTGGCGGACATCGCGGCCGCCAGGTACACGCATCGGGTCCCCAGCGATGCGGCGGCACCGTGGTTACCCGCCGCGCGCCCCCCAGTGGCGCGCGCGGGTAATGCATTCCAAATGACGTCCAAAGACGTCCAGTTGGCACCTGAGAGCCGCGCTGTTGACGTCTTTTGTCAATAGTGCGGGTCTCAAGTGGTTAAGCGGTATACCGTTACAATATATGCACATAAAAAGTACAGAAAAATACTTGCTGGTCTGTTGGAATTTATTAACCTGCTTACCATTTTTGTGAGTTGACAACACAGTACCTCCTGTCCATTCCCCTATTTACCATTTTGTGTGCCTTGGTCTCAGGTAGACACTGGTGCACAAACTGGAGAACACACATTTACATGGGCTTCATTTTAAATGTAAGAATAAAACTGTCAATTATACAGGGGTTTAGCTATTGGATTGGATTGGATTGGAATAAATACTTATAGAGTGCCGAATGCGAGTTGTGAAACTCGCGTCTAAGCTATTGCGGAAGTCAAACAGAATAATACTGCGGGGGGGGACGGGGACGGACGGACGATTAAGCTACCAATCAAGGAAATAAAAGCAGTGCTTGGAGTAAAACTTCCTTGTTTCTTTTCTGACAGGTTCCCCTTAAAGTGCAAAAATTCACATTTAATTACATTCTGAATGGATATTTTTCAATCAGCTTGAATGTCCCCATTTTCTACAACTTGCCTTTATCAGTTTGAAAATGCTAGGTCCATTTTAAACTTGTGTGTGGTTACAGTTGTGATGTATATGCCTCCCTTTTCATAGCTATGCAGTGTTTGCTTTAGTGTGGCCTTGCTGCTGTTGAATGTCAAGGCAAGGATATTTTCTATCTGGAAATGATGGTATTTTGACTGATTTTGTTTTACTACCAGCAGAGCTAATAAAAATTATTTTTACAATAATAAATGTGAATCCTACAAACAACATTTGACAATGCTGAGCAACTAGGAGGTTCTTAGTCATAATATATACTTGCTGTGTCTACTTGGGCTACATTCACACTGGGGATTTAGGCCAATATGAAGTGTAGCGGCAGGAATCTTCTGACTCCTCCTGCATCTAAGTACGGTCACTGGCCTTGTTCACTATAGTGACAGGTCGCCGGTGGCTGCAGATCCAGCGATTTACCTGTGTTGATTAACAAAGTTCTGTTGCTGCTGTGTTTTGAAAACTATCAGGGGAATTCATAAGGGTTATCGTAGACACACCCTTAAAGGGGTTGTAAAGGAATTTTTATTTTTTTTCATAATAAGCATCCTTTACCTGCAGACATTCTTCTTTTCACTTCCTCATTGTTCGTTTTTGCTCAGAAGTTGCTCTATTTCTTCTCTGTTCTGTTCACTTCCTGCTTGTCTGATTTTACTGACCACCGTGAAGAGAGGGTTTACTGCGGTGGTCAGTAACGTGCTCACCCCCTCCTGGGAACTACATCTGTGCGGCAGGACGCTCTCTACGTGTTAGAGACTTTAAGGAGGTGTGAATTACTGGGCGTGCTGCAATGCATACTGGGAAATGTAGTTCTTACATGAACGAGCGCCGCAAACCAGGAAGTGAATGAGAGAACAGAAACTAGAACGCCGGAGGTGATATAGATGAAGGAATTTAATAGGTATTTACTCGTTTTTAACAGAATCGTTACACTATTCTGTCTACCTTGCAGACATTAATTTTAGGCAAAACATTTTTTTCCTTTACAACTCCTTTTAAGGATTTTGTTGGGCCATAGCACTGAGTATCAATGCTTGCGCACAAACCATGTACCTGTCATGTAGCTTTGCAGCAGAGGAATAGCCTGCTCTGAATATTGGCCTATAGAGTTGGCCTTAATTACCACCAGTTTTCTAATCTGAGAACTGAACTGGTGGTAATTCTTTAAAAATGTGTTGTTGCCATAGCAATAGATTAACTACTTCAACTCCTTAGGACATACCCGTACGTCCTCGGGTTAAACCCACAGTGGAAGGAAAGAAAATTGAATTATCTATGAACTTCTTTAGAGCCATTTTGAATTCCCCCAAGTAGGTTTTTCCCATCTCTAATGACATTTAGCTGGAGACCTTGTGATCTGGACTTCCTAGGGTGGGAGCAGCAATTTTAATAGTAAGCAACAGATACTCTTTGTACTTAAATCAGAGGTCTTCAAACTTTCTGAACAGAGGACCAGTTTACTGTTCTCAGACTTTGAGGGGCCAGAATGGCCAGTGTGAGTCGAAATTGCCCTGGTGTCAATGGGAGTAAACGATGCTCTATCATTGGTATTATTGGGAGAAGTATTTCCCCATTATTGGTATTGGGAGAAGAAATAATGCCCCCTCATTGGTGGCAGTGAACGCAATTTTGCTTCATTATTGATGTCGGTGGAGGAAATTGTGCCCCATCATTGGTGTCAGTGGAAGCAATAGTGCCCCATTGTTGGCGCCAGTAGAAGGACTAGTGCCTTGTATCAGTGGGAGGAATAGTGCACCAAGGGCCACATCCAGGACCCGGGGGCTGCAATTTGGAGACCACTGACTTAAATTAAAATGTTACTAAACCCACAGCAGTAAAATCATTGTGTATATGCAGTAAAGCATGCTTGTTATACTCGCTGTGGAACCTAAGGAGTTAATCCTCTGCATTGTTTAAAAAGTCTGTTTGATCCTGGCTCCTCTTATCCTCTCCTCCTTCCACTGTCTCCTGATAATTTCCTAATGACAGTCAGGCTGCACATGCTCAATTTGGTGTGTATTGCTAGAGAGGTGTTTGTTTTTTGTTTTTTTCTTGGGAGAGTGCATGTGATCAGCACAGGGCCAATCAGCACTGTCCAGACAGGGGTACTGCAGTCTCATAATATAGTCAGAAAACTCCTCCTATAAGCAGTGCTCAGCCAGCCACTGATAGTCACAAGACTGCTCTAAATGCTGATGAGAAAAGATATGTAGCAATTTATATTTTCTAAAATAATTATTTCCATGTTCTTTGTACTGTGGGAGACCCGATATAGTGAATGCAGGGTCCTGAATTTTGTAACACTTCAGTGATAGTGATTTGGTAATGCGGATTCTTGTGAATGTTAAAGGGGTTGTATAGAATTTTTTTTCCCCCTAAATAGCTTCCTTTACCTTAGTGCAGTCCTCCTTCACTTACCTCATCCTTCCATTTTGCTTTTAAATGACCTTATTTCCTCTGAGAAATGCTCACTTCCTGTTCTTCTGTCTGTAACTACACACAGTAATGCAAGGCTTTCTCCCTGGTGTGGAGAAAGCCTCTTGGGGGAGGGGGCGAGCAGGCAAGTCAGGACACACTCTACTTTGCAGATAGAGAAAGGAGCTGTCTGTTAGTGGGCATCCTGACTTACCTGCTCACCCCCCCTCAAGAGGCTTTCTCCACACCAGGGAGAAAGCCCCTCATTACTGTGTGTAGTTACAGACAGAAGAACAGGAAGTGAGTATTTCTCAGAAGAAATAAGGACATTTAGCCCTGGTTCACACTGGGTACGATTTGGAATGATTTGAGATGCGATTTGACATGTCAAATCGCATCTCAAATCGGCGGCAATTGTCGGCAATGGCACTGTCCTAATCAGTGCGACGCCGCATCTGCGATTTCAAAAAGTAGTTCCTGTACTACTTTTTGCGATTTCGGGCCGCGATTTACATAAAATCGCGGCCGCGAAATCGCGGTAAAATCGCGCATTTTACCGCGATTTTGAATTCGCAGCAGTGTGAACCTAGGCTTAAAAGCAAAATGCAAGGATGAGGTAAGTGAAGGAGGACTGCACTAAGGTAAAGGAAGATATTTAGGGAAAACATATATTTTTTTTCCTTTATAACCCCTTTAATGGCAGATCCAATTTTATTTATGACAAGTATTCATACAGCGCTGAGAATTTATGTAGCACTTTTTACATATATTGTATCTTCACCTCCGTGATGCGTAAACACTTTTGTCATTCTGTTCATACAAAGTTCTAAAATGGGATCAGTATGCATTACCATGATTGAGTGAGCTTTTCACACGTATTCATTTTAGCACAGGTCGGTGGAGGTTGGCCATTGGTTTTTATAGTGCTAGATCACATATACAGTATGCAGTAGGTTGACATGCATTGGACAAAAAAAGCTTTCTTTTTTAATTCTTTTATTTTTTATTTTTTTATGGACTTTGAATGGGAATGAGAACACATGTCGTCAATGCATCATGAATTGCGGTAAAAACAATGCTCTGCAATGCAAACAAGTGTAAATGCAACTGGTGTGCCTGGGTTCCAGGACTATTATTAGGGTCTTATCTTTCCAATCCTGTTTTACCACTGGAGGGAACCTGAGCTGTAATTTCTAGATAGTGTACGGCAATCACTTTATTCTATGTGGTATAGAGTGCCAACAATGTAGTGGCTTGATGGAGAAATGCTTATTTCTGACAGCATCACTACTCCTACTTTTGCTTCTTCCTTGTAGACTTGTGTCTTTAGATATGTAAATCAGAATCTCTAAGGCCCCATACACACGAGAGGATTTATCCGCAGATACGGTCCAGCGGACCGTATCCGCGGATAAATCCTCTCGAGGATTTCAGAAGATTTATATGCGATGGCGTGTACACACCATCGCATTGAAATCCCCGCTGAAATCCTCTGCCGATGACGTGTCGCGCCGTCGCCGCTATTATGACGCGGCGACGGGCGCGACGCTGTCATATAAGGAATTCCACGCATGCGTCAAATCATTACGACGCGTGCGGGGAATCCCTTTGGACGGATGGATCCGGTAAGTCTGTACAGACGAGCGGATCCATCCGTTGGAATGGATTCCAGCAGATGGATTTGTTGAGCATGTCAGCAAATATCCATCTGCTGGAAATCCATCCCAGGGGAGATTTATCTGCGGATAAATATCCGACGGAGTGTACACACCATAGAATCTATCCGCTGAAACCCATTTGATGGGATTTATCTGCGGATAGATTCTATGGTGTGTATGGGGCCTAAGACTCCTTTCACATTAGTGCATCTTCAAAGTCGCACCGATTTTCAGTGTGACGGTTTTTGATTTGACTTTACATTCTCTGGATTAGAATTTCCCCAAATTAGCGCAGGCAGCTTTTCAAAGTTGCTGCGACTTAGTAGCAGTGATTTGGATGGGTGCCATTAAAAGGATGGTGTGCGTTCTTCTTTTTTTTTTCCATATAATTTTTTATGTCCAAAGTCGCATGACAAATTGAACAAGTGTGAATGGACTCTAAAAAGAACACTACATAAACACATAAATCACCTAATCGTATGAGGCATTTACTATTTTGTTGTATTTCTATTGTTTTTTGGAATTCTTTTTATTTCAAAGTCTGTTTTTAGTTTACCTGTGTGCTACTAAAGTGTTATTTCAGGACACGTAATATTGGTAATGCAAGATTTTCTAGAGCTGTATTTTACCTTCTATTTTTAAATCCCCAAATAGTTTGGTATGTCTAGAGTATGCAAACATATGGAAAATGAAAGGATTTAGTTTCTTTTTGCGTGTGATGCTGTCCATGAACGTGATCCAAAAGTTTTATTAGCTCACCTCTGCAGTAGGGGGGAGAGAATGAGGGTTTACTACAAAAGAGCATTTTTACAAACTCTCCTGAACAATTTAACTTGACAGATAGTAACCCACGTTTTTTGCTGCGTCTACATGCCACGTTTGCATTTAGAAGCGTTTAAAAAAAATAGGCAAAAATGAAACGCCTGTAAACTAAATGCGAGTTACCGCGTTTAGCCACATTTTAGAAGCATTTGGCGCTTGAAATGCCTCCTAAACGCGGCTTCTGAACCCATTTTTTTTTTTTTCGTTCCAAAAAAGGCCTTTAAACTCAACTGCCTAGAAACGAGCCTTATGGTGGCCATACACCCTACGAAAAGTAGTCCATACTGACGTTCGAAAAACGAAAATTCGTAATGACCGATAAATCGTTCAGTGGACATAAATAAAAAAAATTTGGTTAGTTTTTTTACGTATACCTAGTGCAGAAAGTTCGGACAGGAAATACATTAACCTTCCGATTTATCATTCGGCAGAAAATTTCCAAACTTGTCCTTCGTTTTTTCGTCCCAACGATTATCGATTTTGTGCCCATTAACTGTTCGAAAAACGAATGAACTATCTGAACGACCAAATTTCGGCCGATTTTTTGTATAGTGTATGGCCAGCATAAGGCTTCATGTATACTGCTGCTGGTAAACGGGTATTTAGGCCGGATTCACGCCTATGTATTTTCAGTGCTTTTTGCATTTTGCAGATTTGCAGTACAGAAAGTGTTCCATAGGAAACCATGTTAAATGGACTGTAGTGCAAAAAGCACTAAAACTGCATAGGTGTGAATCCAGCCTTAGGCCCCGTACACACGAGAGGATTATCCGCTGGAAACGGTCCTCCGGACCGTTCCCGCGGATAAATCCTCTGGCGGATTTTGATCTGATGGTTGTACTAACCATCAGATCAAAATCCGCGCGGAATCCATCCGCGGTGACGCGTCGCCGCGATGATGACGCGGCGACGTGCGCGACGCTGGAAGATAAAGACTTCCACGCATGCGTCGAATCATTACGAGGGAGCGGATGGATTGATCTGGTGAGTCTGTACAGACCACCGGATCAATCCGCTGGACAGGATTCCAGCGGATAGATTTCTTAGCATGCTAAGAAATTTATATTCGCTGGAAATCCATCGGCCCGAAAAATATCTGCGGATAAATATCCGCTGGGCCGTACACACCACAGGATCTATCCGCTGGAACTGATCTGCGGATAAATCCCAGCGGATAGATCCGGTGGTGTGTACGAGGCCTTAGTGCTCATTTACAGGTGTTTTTTTTTTTATTTGTTGTTTTATTTTTTTAAACACGGCATATAAACGCGGCAAAACAAACATTTTAAACGTGGGTTACCATCTGTCAAGTTAAATCGGAGAGGTTGTAAAAACATCCCGTGTACAGGAAACCTAAGGAGCAGTTGGGCATTTTTTTGGAAAACAAAAAAATGCGACAGAGGTTCAGAGGCATTTTAAACGCCAAATGCCTGTAACAGCTTGTAAATGCATTTAGCCACATTTCGTTTTCAGGCGTTTTTAATGAAGATACATTTCTGATTATTTGCGAACAAAAAAAAAAATGCGGCAAAACTTGGTTACTATCTGTCGAGTTAAATTGTTTAGGAGAGGTTTTAAAACGTCCCGTGTACATTAAGCCTTATTAAAAATGTAAGATGAAGAAATTGGTTGTTACTTAAAAAAAAAATAAAAAAATTTGTGCTGCCTCATATATTCTGGGGATAGAATGAATACCATGCCTAGACCAATGCAAATATTGACTTTCAGAAAGTCAGTATTTGCAATGCATCCAATTTCGGAAGAGGTGAAAGAGCACAGCATTAGGCTTAAGGCCCCGTGCACACGATCCAAAAATTGGTCCACAGATCGTTTGTTTTTTTGCATGCTATTCGCCTATTGAAAATTCTCATACTTCCAGAATAAAAAACGAAAATCGTACGATCTGGTATCATACGAGAAAGAGATTTTTGTGTTTGTCCCATCGGATAATATCGGATGAACTGTCATGATGGGCTCTCGAAAGTTCTGTACCAACAATCCGATTATCGTACGATCAATTCAAAAGTGGTATTTTTCATCCGATTTTCGGATTTCGTGTACGGGCCATTAGTCTGTACAGGATATTGATATTGATGCAGTTTACATTGCTGCTGTACATAGCAGATGCAGCTGCATAACCCTACTGTGAAACATCTTTTTCCATCTTTAGCCAAGTTTTGGATTTACCACTTGTTCACACTGGTGCGGTTTGTAATGCGATTTGACCGCTCCAAAATGCATGACAAGTCTCACCCCATTTCCGGCAGTAGTACCATTCAAAATCTCGTATTGCCTATTTGATTGCAACTTGCATAGAGCTCTGTTAAAACGAAGTCGCAAGAGGCAGTGAAATCAGAGGTGCAAATCGCACTGAAATATCGCGATTTTAAAGCCACACAGGCGTGAACCAGATCCCATAGAAAGTAATGGAAACACTCGATTCAAGCGACTAGCGCGACAACGAGCGTTTGCTACGGGCGTTTTGTCGCTTTAATCAATAGACCATTTCACCCAGGCAGAAGATAAAAAAAATCTACCAACATAGCAACAAGTGATGAAAAGATGATAATTTTTCCTATTGGCTAAAATTAAAAAACGGCAAAGTACAAAAACGTCGGACGACGCTGTATGCAAACGCGCAACAAAACGCTGGAAAAAACGACCTACGCTCAGGTGTGAATGCAGCCTAAAGGCCCGTACACACGATAAGAAAATTGAAAGTGAAATTTTGTACGAATGGTCGGCCGATCTTCTGATCGTTGGTATAGTACTTTCAATATTCGATTCCGACTTTTCAGATGACAAAAATCTGAACGTGCAGGCTATTAGTACAGTTTTTGTCCAAAAAAAAAATTGTAAGAGCAAGACTATGTATGCTCAGAAACTAAAGAACACATACAAAACCATTCAATTCATAGGTTGGACCTGATGGACTTGTCTGTTTTTAACCTCGCCTACTATGTAACTATGTCATATGAAAATTTTCCTATGTTGAGTAACCTCTTCACTTTTGATATAAGACTAGCATGCAACAAAAAAAAAACGGACTAATATTCGTCCGATAATCTGATTGTGTATACGGTACTCATCAGGTCTGAGGAAGACCAAGGGGATCGAAGTTTGGGCACCAGGGCTTTAAGAAATATTTTATTATGCATATTTTAATGGAGCAGCTTCTGTACTTCAGTATGTATTTTGTGTTGTATTACATAGACTGTACTTTACTTATATTTGGCTGCAATCTGTGTTCCCTATCATATGTTTAACATATGTTAATGCTAAAGAAAAGAACGTCAGCTCCTACAGATCTTATTTTAAGTTTAATAAATCCTCATGTTGGCACAGTGACCTGAAAATCATTGCAGTGCAGGGCTCACTGGACCTGAAGGAATGAAAGGTGTAATATGTATGTGTATATATGTGTGTGTGTGTGTGTGTGTGTGTGTATATATGTATGTGTGATATATATTCTCTATTCTGCACACAGTTATCACATTCTCCTTTCCAGAAGTTCTTTATGATTCTGCTACTAGGTGTTGTGGTTGATTAGATAACCCATCATTTATTACAGTAGCAATTGAGACAAAATTATAAGCACAGTACCCACTATCTTGACTCTTTTGAATGGCAAACAAGTAAGAAGACACAGTAAGGCCTCATTCACACTACGGGTCGTTCGGGTCCGTCCGTCGCTATGGAGCGTCGGATGTCAGCGCAGACATGTCAGCTGACATCCGATCAGCTAAAAACAGACGTATGGGGGCCACGTCCCCATCCGTCCATGCGGATCGGGTAAGATCTGATGAAAATGGACATGCTTATTTATTTATTTATTTTTTTCAAAGTCGGGCACCCCTTCCTTAGACTCCAATGTTAAACGTCCGTCTAGTCATGGACACAGTGAGGCATGCAGATAGACACCCTAGGCTTATACTCGGGTCAATACGGTTTTCCAGATTTTTGTGGTAAAATTAGGTGCCTCTGCTTATATTCAGGTCGGCTTATACTCGAGTATATATGGTATGAGAGAGAGAGAGAGAGAGAATATAATGTGTGAGGGGGTTAGCTCTGTAGCGGGTGTGTGCGTGACCCCCTGGATGAGTTCACTACACAAAATCAGACACAGCAGACAGCGTTACAGGTGAAAAAAAAACAAAGGTGCGTTTTTTTTATACTATATATACAGTGGAAAATATAACCGCAAAAGAAACATGAAAATAAATCCTGGTCAGCTTGACCACTTACTACACACGTAGGTTCTCTATCATCAACTAGGTGCAATCTTGTGCTGCCCCAGCACCTATTTCCCTGTTTTTGAAGTTTGCACACAGGCGTTGTCTCACTGCACAGGACAGATCCCACACTCGCCAGTCTACACAAACAGAACTGGTTCCAAGATGGAGAATTTCCCTAAGCATGCTGGGAGTTTTTGTTGAGGTCTTAATGAGCCCACTTACTTCAGCTAGGCTCATTAACTCTCTCCATGCAGTTCTCCCTAGTATACGTACGATTTTACCTACCTGCTGTCACAATTTTTATAGTGTGTGGACAGAGATATATGGAGCTAGATTAGTGGCATGCAGGCCATGTATTTAATTTGAGATTTTTATATTAAAATACATATATATATGTGTGTGTGTGTGTGTGTGTGTGTGTGTGTGTGTGTGTGTATATATATATATATATATATATATATATATATATATATATATATATTTATATATTTATTATTATTATTATTATACAGGATTTATATAGCGCCAACAGTTTGCGCAGCGCTATATATATATATATATATATATATATTTATATACAGTATATTAATATAAAAATCTCAAATTAAATACACGGCCTGCACGCCACTAATCTAGCTCCATCTATCTCTGTCCACACACTATACACAGCCGCTATGTAAGCAGCCTTATATAGTGTGGGGCGTGGCCTTTGGCCAATTATGGCTCTTGGAGCAGAGCGTGCTGTAATTGGCCAAAGCATGCAGGTCAGGTGCATGCTTTGACCATTTAGACGTCATTGCACTGCGATCTCGCAGTGCATTATGGGGTGTTCTGCGGCACTCAAATTTGCCATGAACCCTCCATATGTTTGGTTCGTTTGCAAACAAACACCCGATGTTCAAGACGAACCGCGGGCTCATCCCTAATACTTACTGCAAAAATGACATGCATAAGGCAGTGTGCCTGCAGTATCATACAGCAAGTGGTGCCAGATTGCTTTAAAGCAGTGGTTCTCAACCTTTCTAAAGCCGTGACCCCTTGATAAAATTTCCCAAGTTGTGGGGACCCCTAACAGTAAAATTATTTTCGTAACGTGGGTTGTCAGCACCCAAGGCAAGACAAGTAATTTGCGTCCCTAACTCACTGTTTCTCTTTGTTCTCCTTTCTTTGCCTTTCATATTTCTCTATCCTAATTTGTCCCCCCCCCCCCCATCCCTCTCTCTTGTTCTCTCTGTCTTTCTTGTTCTTTCTCTTTTTTTTTTTTCTCTCCCTTTTTCGTTTTCTTCCCTCTTTTCCTCTCCCTTTCACAAATTCTCTATTTTTATACCTTCTCTTACTCCTTGGTGGGGAGGAATGGGATGAGTGTCAGTGTTGGTGTGTGGGGGGGGGGGGGGTTTGGGATGAGTGGCAGTGCTGGTGGGGAGGGTTTGGGATGAGTGGCAGTGCTGGTGGAGGGGGGGGGTTTGGGATGAGTGGCAGTGCTGGTGGGGGGGGGTTTGGGATGAGTGGCAGTGCTGACGGGGGGGTTTGGGATGAGTGACCGTGCTGGCGGGGGGGTTTGGACTGAGTGGCAGTGCTGGTGGGGGGGGGGGGGGTTGGGATGAGTGGCAGTGCTGGCGGGGGGTGTCTCATAGCAGTGACACCTATGCCAAAATCAGGAGATAGGGTCTCCTCCAGCCCCTCCCACTTCACATTCCTCACCAGTCAGCTCTAGTGTCTGCCCCCCAGCCATGCCGTGAACTGAATGGGTGGCTGCGAACAGGGTGAGTGGGAGGCCGCAGGCTCTAGGAACGGCCCAACTGGGTGGCAGAAAAAAGTCTGGGAGAGCGGTGCGGGCTTCAGGAACAGCCCAGGATTTGGTGACCCCTGGCAAATCATCATTCGACCCCCAGGTTGAGAACCACTGCTTTAATGGGTCTTTAAATTCATGGTAGCAGCAATATTTGCTTATTAACCGCTTAACGACCGCCGCATGTACATGTACGTCGGCAAAATCGCACGGACAGGCAGAACATTGTGCCCGCACGTCGCTGCCTTTCCGCGGGTCGGGGGTCCGATCGGGGACCCCCCGCTACATGCGGCGGTCGGTAAGCCTCAGGGAGCGATCTGGGATGAGGGCGCGGCTATTCGTTTCTAGCCGCCCCCTCGCGATCGCTCCCCGGAGCTGAAGAATGGGGAGAGCTGTATGTAAACACGGCTTCCCCGTGCTTCACTGTGGCGGCTGCATCGATCGTGTGATCCCTTTTTATAGGGAGATACGATCGATGACGTCAGACCTACAGCCACACCCCCCTACAGTTGTAAACACACACTAGGTGAAACATAACACCTTCAGCGCCCCCTGTGGTAAACTGCAACTGTCATTTTCACAATAAACAATGCAATTTAAATGCATTTTTTGCTGTGAAAATGACAATGGTCCCAAAAATGTGTCAAAATTGTCCGAAGTGTTCCGCCATAATGTCGCAGTCACGAAAAAAATCGCTGATCGCCGCCATTAGTAGTAAAAAAAAAATATATAATAAAAATACAATAAAACTATCCCCTATTTTGTGAACGCTATACATTTTGCGCAAACCAATCGATAAACGCTTATTGCGATTTTTTTTTTTTTTTTACCAAAAATAGGTAGAAGAATACGTATCGGCCTAAACTGAGGGGAAAAAAAATGTTGTTATATATGTTTTTGGGGGATATTTATTATAGCAAAAAGTAAAAAATATTGCATTTTTTTTTTCAAAATTGTCGCTCTATTTTTGTTTATAGCGCAAAAAATAAATACCACCAAAAGAAAGCTCTATTTGTGGGGAAAAAAGGAAGGACGCCAATTTTGTTTGGGAGCCACTTCACACGACCGCGCAATTGTCTGTTAAAGCGACGCAGTGCCGAATCGCAAAACCTGGCCTGGGCATTTAGCTGCCTCAGGCTGGGTTCACACTACTACACTACTTTCATCCTACTTTGCTCTGTGTTCAATGTTTCCCTATGAGAGTGTCTTGTAGCGTCCTACACAAGTCGGTCCGACTTTGAAAATGCTCCCTGTACTACTTTTGGTCCTACATTGATCCTACTTCAGGCCCATTGAATATTATTGAAGTCGGACCAAAGTAGTATCCTGTTCATGAAAGTAGGATGGATGTAGGACCAATGTAGCAGAGCAAAGTAGGATGAAAGTAGTGTAGTAGTGTGAACCCAGCCTAAAGGTCCGGGGCTTAAGTGGTTAAAGCGGTCCTCCACCCTAAAGTGGAGTCCCGCTGATCGGAACCCTCCCCCCCTCCGGTGTCACATTTGACACCTTTCAGGGGGGAGGGGGGTGCAGACACCTGTCTAAAGACAGGTATTTGCACCCACTTCCGGCCACACGATACGGGCGAAAGACGGGCATTCCGTCACATCCCGTCTGTCGCCCGTTGTGTGCTGGGAACACTCGGCTCCCAGCACACAGCGTGTGAGCCAATCGGCGGGCGCAGCGCGACTCGCGCATGCGCCGTAGGGAACCGGGCAGTGAAGCCGCAGCGCTTCACTTCCTGGTTCCCTGAGCGTGGATGGCGGGGGGAGCAGCAGAGTGACGAGCGATCGCTCGTGCTCTGCTGCGATCGGCGCTGGACTCCAGGACAGGTAAGTGTCCTAATATTAAAAGTCAGCAGCTGCAGTATTTGTAGCTGCTGACTTTTAATATTTTGTTCCCATGGCACATCCGCTTTAAACATGTATCTTATGTTGTGCTTTTTTTTTTTTTTTAGGAAGCTTTGGCTGGCTTAATGGATGTGCTGACCTTATCTTTCTGGTCTCTAGTGTCATAGATTCTCCTCTTCATAAAGAAATATTGAAAGCTGTGGATCAGTCATTGTGAATGCTTAAAAACTTTCCAGTTTAGGTTTACAGATAATCTGTAGTATAATGTACCTTCTGATTTGTTGTCCTGTACTAAATGTTCTTATAGCAGACCACAAGGCAACTTGGCTGACAACAGATTCTGCAGACTGTGTTTACACAGTATTGCACAATTTTTGGGAAGGATATGACCAGAATATTGGAGCTGTAGTTTTTTAGCGTCCTGAATCTAGGTGTTTGTTGTGGTGCGTTTTTTTTTTTTTTTATAATACAGTTTCTAGTCAAATAGTATAGGCAAGTCAGAGATGAGGGACAGATGCTACTTAGGCAAAAGGAAAGGGTGAGATATAGCTTATACTAAAGTGTATTCATTTGTTTCAGTGGTTTTCTTTAAAAGAAAAGGAAGCAGGTTGACATTTGGTAGATACTATCGTTTCATGTCTGTGGGGTCAGTCACTAGAAATAGCATTCACAGTTTACCGACATTAACACCTTCTACGTGTTAGAAATTAATATACGTGTAGCTGTGATACTTGATTTAGTTTAAGAGAATGCACTTTTTTTTACTTGATGTATGCTTGTATGGTTTTAAGCTTAGCCATTTTGACCAATGCCTGCAATTCAAAATGATTTTGCACATCTAGTATCTTTGCTAGTGGAATTTAGTGAATATTAGCAATAATGCAATGATATGATACAGAATGTTTGAACAGCCTTTACAAAATAAAGGAAGACAGTACAGTTACAATACAATTCCAAATGGGTACAATGCTGATCAAATTAGCATGTGTTTTCTGTGTATCTGATGCCATTTATAACTCTTGTTTGTTATGTGCATCAAAGGAGACAGTACAGTTGCAATACAATTCAAAACCAGAGTGTAAGGAGGGCCCTGCTCATGAGAGCTAACAGTCTAGATCAGGCATCACTAAATGGCGGTCCGGTTCCAGCCCCAGTAGCTATACTACCCGGGCCGCAGCCTCGCCAAATAGTTGCCTGTGTGTTCCACTCCTCTCCATCACTGGCTCGCCTGCCTGCTGCTATGTTCACAGCATGGCAGGCGTGCCGTGCACGGGTTTGTCCCTCAGATCACTGCGCTGCCTCCGCCTGTCTTATTCACACAAGATGAGAAGCGCGGCCACTCTGGACACTTGTGGGTCTTTTTAAGTTAAGAAGCGCGTGATTGGTTGCTACGCAGCGGGGCGCTCCTAGCAATCAATCACTCACCTTTAACTTGAAAGTCCCACCCGTTGTCCAGAGCGGCCACGCTGCACATCTTGTGTGAATAAGGTAGGGTTCTGTGTGGAGGGGGACGTGCCGTGCTGTTATGAGGACAGGAGTCTGCTATCTGGGGGGGGGGGGGGTGATGGGGGTCTGGTATGAGGGGCCTGTGACGTGCACAAGAGGATGTCATGTGGAGTCATAACACAAATATGACACTCGGCCCTCCGCTAGAAGAAAAAATGTTCTGACCGGACCCCCGTGAATTTGAATTCACTGCCCCTGGTCTCGATCCATGGTGTCCTACACATGGGTTGCATGTGGCCCACTAGCCCTCTGTATCTGACCTGCAAGCTATCGGGCACCAATTAGCAGTAGAATGGCAGTGAAGTGCTGGAACAATGTGATCCAGCACTGAAAAAAGACATTTTAAGTTATCTCTTCCCACAATACAGGTAAAGTCCCAGCCTGGGGATAGAGAGAGGGGCACAGGAACATGTGATCAGGTAAGGGCGAGTAGGGGTTAATGTTCACTGCTATGACCACTAATGAGGAGGGTTAACTGTCACTGCCATGAACGAGTTGCTTAACTTGACTTCATGCATGAAAATGCACTGCTCTTGTGTGGCCCTCTAAGAAGCCACACATTTAAAGGCCCTATATAATTTTCAAGTTGAACACCACCACTGATCCAGATCGTATGAGGTGTCAGTTTTCCAGGTTGTTATACACTCCTTGTTGTAATCTGTGTGTTGTGGCAGATAAGTAGTGACGACTTTCTCTTTATGTTGCAAGCTTCTTCATTCTGGCACATCAAGGTATGCTGCTGCAGTATTATAAGACTGACATGTTCCAAAAGATGAGCTTGACCCTAAATATTCCACATTTTGGAAACCTGCAATAAAATTGTTTCCAAAGTACCTGGCATTTCATGCCCCAAAACCGAAACAAGAACTGGGAGCTTTTACTCTGCTCTCAGGTGGAATAATTGGTTTTAGGTCATTTAGAAGGAAAGATTCTGGAATGAGTGGTGAACTTTACATAACTTGTCCAGTTAAATGGGACTAGAACTAGCTATTCCATGATCTGGATAAAAAAACCTTCATAGAAAAAAAATGACACTTTTTTTTTTTTTAAATGTTTTATATATTGATATTTTATTACAGTAGATCAAAGAGACATCAAAAAGGCTTTGCATTACTAGAATGTCACACTTTGTTTTGCTCTTAAAAAAAAAAAAAAAAAAGACCAAACCTAATTATTGGATATGAGCAGCACTATATGTTGTATTGGCTCCCTGTTCTAAAATTGTCCCCATCTGCCAGTCACACAATAAACAACAAAGCTATACAATTTATAAAGAAATATACAACTTAGAAAGCTCATTTTAGTGATGTTCACTGTTGGGGATAGTGAAGATATACCCCAAGGTCCTGAAAGTTTCATAAATTTGTATTTGCATCCATGATTATCAGAATTAAGCCTCGTACACACGGCCGAGGAACTCGACGTGCCAAACACATCGAGTTCCTCGGCCAGTTCAGCACTGAAGCCGCCGAGGAGCTCGGCGGGGCGAGAGCTCCCATAGAACAACGAGGAAATAGAGAACATGTTCTTTATTTCCTCGCCGAGCTCCTCGTCGGCTTCCTCGGCCGAAAGTGTACACACGGCCGGGTTTCTCGGCAGAATTCAGCCAGAAACTCGGTCGGAAGCTGAATTCTGCCGAGGAAACTGGTCGTGTGTACGAGGCCTTACAGGGCTTACCAGAAAAATGCACATGTGTTATGAAGCCCCCCTTTTTCTTTTATTTATGCATAGTGGGTTTGACATAACATGCATTATTTGGTTTGAATTAAGAGACTCGTATGATTGGAATCTCTGCATACATGCAGTCTGAACACGAATGCTATGCTAGGAATATACATCTGTGCAAAGGAAGTCGGCTATCTCTTTTGGAGAACTAGCAGGGGCTTGGCTGCTTTCTCAGGCCTGACATATGTTTTCATTTTAACTGCACATCTTAGAATCTTTCTTTGCCTGTCTGTCACATCCTTACTGTTGAGGAGGAAGTTTATGAGACACAAAAAATGCACAGATGTTCCTTGTCATCTCAGCACACTGCTTTTCCAGTGGGTGACATGCTGCTCTTGAATGCTGAATTTGCTATTCCAAAACCCCAAGTATTGCAGTTATGGAGTGGGAACAACATTTTTAGTCGACGCGACGACAGAGCTGGAAATTTTACTAGCTTGTGTCTGGTAAGTTCAAGGGTACACTAATTCAAATGGCTTCAGGTGATGGTTACAGAGAAGCCAGTGTTTATTTATTTATTTATTTATTTATTTATTTATTTATTTTATTTATTTATTACTATTTGTTTGTGAAGCGCACATATACCACCAGTTTAGTTGGTGGTGCCAAAGCGCTTTGTTACAGATTGCCCGGATGTTCTGGCGAGGGTAGCATAAATAAACGCAACTGCTGCAGAGCAGGAGAAGATGGAGAAGAAGAGAGAAGAAAAGAAAAAGGAGAGGGAGAGAAAGATTTAAAGGTCTGCGAGTAGATGAACAGAGGAAAATTGGCCTAGGATTGGAATGCTTGGAAAAATAGCCAGGTCTTCAGCTTTTTCCTGAATGTGTATAGGCTTGGGGAGATACGAATGGTAAGCGGGGTTTGGTTCCAGAGAGTTGCCCCCCGCAGAGCCCATCCGTTTTCCTCCTATGGAATTTAGCCTATCGGTATTGCCAGTGATTAGAGCTTTGTCGGCTGAACGGAGACAGCGTCTAGGTGTATAGTGTGGGGTCAGGTCTGATAGAAACTGAGGACCCAGCTGGTGGTAACCCCTGTAAATCAGGCAGAGGATTTTAAAATCGGCACGTTTTATAACAGGGAGCCAGTGAAGTTCTTTGAGCACAGGGCTGATGTGATCTTGCTTTTGAAGATTGTAAATAAGCCTGGTTGCTTGATTCTGCACCAGCTGCAGTTTCTTGGACCATTTGATGGGAATGCCTAGAAGGACTCCATTAGACTGTATAGCTTTTTTTATTGGAAGAAATAATGTTCCCGCACAGGGGTAAAGTAGGAAGAATAGCAGAGATGTATTTGTTTAGGAGATGTGTTTGAGTTTCGTGAAAAATTCTGCCTCCATCTTAACAGCACTGCCCATCATGACAAAATATGCCCCCTTCTGTAGGCACCCGCCCCCTCACGCGCGGCCATCATGAAGAAATCTGCCCCTTGCAGAGTTGCACAAGCATCGGGAGCATGTGGCACAATGTCGGCTATTGTGCGCAGGCGCTGTCTACAGCTGATCATAAATTCCGATGTTCGGAGGCTTTCGGGGCTCCGTACTGTGCAATCGCTGCTCTTGCGCAATCCTGGACGGGCATTATTCGATGGGGCATTTCTCAACAGGACGTTGGTACAATTCATATTGTGGAGTTCAGTAGCCATATATTTAAATGTAGACTATAAAAGGGATAACTGCAATAAACCTAGTCTGTTTTGGTGAATGGGAAGCCTTAATATAAGAAAATGTGTAAAGTGTATGTAAACCTTAACAATGAACATTTTTGGTGTATTATTTGGTCCCATTTAAAGCAGAGTTCCCCCCAAAAATGGAACTTCCGCTTTAAGTGGTGGTGACCCCCCTGACATGCCGCATTTGGCTTGTCATTTTTTTTTTTTTTTGCGGGGGAGCGTATACCCAGTTTTTATGGGCACCCAGCTCCCACTTCTAACCTGGGCCCCACAGCGCCGGAAGGAAGATCATCTCTCCCCCTCCCTCCCTGCAATCTTCTGGGACATGTCCCAAAATATTGCCTGACCATTCACAGCGCTTCGCTAGCCCGCATGGCTGGACCGTGGGACAAGTGAGTGTCTGGTTATTAACCACCTGTTTTTCAGACTTGGTGCTTACAAGTATAAAACAAGTTGTTTTTTTTTTTGCTAGAAAAAAAACAAAACATTATACATTTTTATTTCTAACACCCTAGAGAATAAAATGACGGTTATTGCAATACTTTGTCACACCGTATTTGCGCAGTGGTATTGTGAAAGATAATGTTACGCTAAGCAAATTGATAACACCATTTTCCTATGTGGGCGCTGCTCACGTATGCGTTCGCTTCTGCACGTGAGCTCGTCGGGACGGGGCGCTTTAAAAAAAAAATGTTCTTATTTATTTTACTTTTTATTTTATTGATTTTTTAAAACAGTTTAAAACAAAATAATAAATTGGGTCACTTTTATTCCTATTACAAGGAATGTAAACATCCCTTGTAATTGAAAAAATCATGACGGTCCTCTTAAATATGAGATCTGGGGTCAAAAAAGACATCAGATCTCATAATTGGACTTAAATGCAATAATAAAAAAAATGTCCCTTTAAGACGTATGGGCGGAAGTGACATTTTGACATCGCTTCCACCCTGCTATGGTATGGAGACAGGTGGGGACCATCTTGCCCTCACTCGTATCCATACCCAGCCACTGACAGGTCACGATCTCCTCCACCGCTACCGACGGCTCCAGGAAGGGGGGGCCTTTCCCGCTGCCAATAACGGTGATCTTGCAGCGAATCCGCCACAGAGACCACCATTATTGTTTACAGGACCGGCCGCTGAAAATATGGATATCTCAGTTGTAGCAGCAGCTGCTGCCGTTACCGAGAGTCCATCTTTAAAGTGCTGACATATATGTATATGAGCCAGTTGCTAAGTGGTTAAAAGTCAGCAGCTACACTTTGTAGCTGCTGAGTTTTAAATGGGTGGACTCCACTTTAAATATACAAGTGTTTGTTATGTGTTTTTTGAGAAGTGAAGAAAAAAATACCTGTTGATCTTGCCAGTTATCTTTGTGAGCCGATAACTACCTGTGCTTTCTGCTGATTGTGATACGTTGGTATTGTTCCCAGCTATTTCTGGGGATTAAAGAACACTCAACTCTATATAAAGAGGATGAGGGAGGGGAGGTGTTCTGTAGTCCCGTGGAAAGCATGGTCCAAGGGTGATTATGCTTCTCATCCTTACATACAGCATGTTTAAGTGTTGTCACCCTAAGCCTCCATTCACTCAGTGGTGGGACTGCGTTGGGCGGTTATTCCAGCACAATCCCACCACATGCAAAATTCACATCACTGCGTTGCACAGTGCGCATCGGTCAATTAAACTTAGAGACATTTCACAGACACTTCAATGTAAATTGTTTGAGGGGGAAAAAAAAGGAACAGTGTGGTACAGGGCAGTGATTCCCACCAGATCTCACCACACACCAGCTGCTGCATTATAAAGGTGTGAATAGACCCCTTCAGACAAGTGTCTGAACTGCAGAAAAAAACAATGTCACCACATTTTAAGAACTGGAAAGATGCAATCGCTTACATTTTTGTTCTTGGGTTTAGATGCACTTTAATAAGACAGTTATTCCTGGCTATGCATTCGTTAGGAGCTTGTTATGCAGTTTCTAGAATCCTTTTGCTACGAGTCTGAGGGCACTTTTTTTTCCCCTAATGTGATTGATTAGAAGCTGGCAGGATTTCTTTTACTTGCCAAGCATTTTTGTAGATTTGTAATTGTTTGAGTCAGCAGGAGGGAGACTTATTTATACAGTGCTCTGTGATCATTTGAAACTTGACCAAATATTGAATTTGCTGTATCTGATGATCTGCCAATTATGGTAATGACAATATATAAAATCCGCAATTTAGGAAAAGCATGTAAAAATTTCCAGGAAAATGTTTATCAGTGAGATGTATAGGTGTTGCATCCACTACATGTGACCTATAACTATTACAGGTGTAATATAGTTTTACTTTTTAAGTAAAGCCTGGTACACATTGAGTTTTTTTTTTTCTTTTGCTGATGGGCTGAATGAAAAAAAACTTTCAGGTCCAGTTTGAGCCGCTGTACTAATGATCTAGCAATTTGCCCCACTGAGTTGCTGTGTTCTGACAGAGGGACACCCTCCCCGGCTAAAACACTCCAATCGGAGAACTCTCAGCCAGTGGCTGAGAGCGCTGATTGGAAGCCGGTTGTCCAACAGAAGCCCGCCAAACAGCCAGCTTCTTTCGGACTGGCTGCCATACACACGGGCTAAATGTGGACTCGTTTTATTTGAACCAGCCGATGCAGTCCGGCATTCGGCCCTTACTTAAAGTGGAGTTCCACCCATAAATATAACATTACATCAGTAGTTTTAAAAAAATGTCTTTAGTCCTTTAAGAACATTTTTTTTTTTTAGATGCCTTCAAAGTGTTGTTGCTAGGCAGAATAGTTAATCTTCCCTCTTCCTGCACCTAGGTGCTTAAGCTTCACCGCACAGACTCCTGGGAATGTAGTGGTGTAACTTTCCAGGAGTCTGTGCACTCCCCAGTCTCGAAGAATCATGTGACTTGGACAGTACAGGTGCTGAAACCTGATCTGAAACCTATTACACTGCTTGTGCAGCACTGAGCATGTGCGAGATCTGCAAGGCTGAAATCCAGGAAGTCATACAGTCTGGCTTCATGATGCCCACACTTAAGATGGCCCCAGTCAATTTCTATTTTATAAAGTGTCTAAATGCTGTAACAACCTAACAAAACGGATCTTAGTTTACAGACTAACTTTACTAGAATACATTAAGCTTGTGTATTACAGGGGTATTTATATTTAAAAAGTGAAATTGTTGCCGGAACTCCGCTTTAAAGTGGTAGTAAACGGGGGGGGGGGGGACTACAAACAGCTGAAAACCAAAACAAACAAAAAAAAAAATGCAAGACTATGGCATAATGCGTTGCATATTAGCACATTATGAAATCCTTGCCTTAGAATGAAACCCTCCCAGCGCCGCTTGGTCACAGCTGAGAGGGCTGACATTTCCCCCCGGCCTTTCTTCTGGGTTCGCAGGCTCCGGCACTCTGAGTGGCAGATGCATGAAGGTTGTATATCTCCTAAACGGTGCACATTAAGGAGATATTCATTTTACCTCCAGATAAGCCTTATTATAGGCTTACCTGAAGGTAAAAATAACAGAGGGGTTTACAACTTTAAACATAGAGCTTAAGTAACACGGGGCAGACTCTGGTGGCGGAAACCCCAGATGACAGGTCCATGTCTGCTCCCCTAAAGCAGAGCAGACTCGGACATAGCGCACTGTTCTCTGAGTGTGATCAGATGGAAACCAATCCGATCATCCGTTATGCCAGACAGATGGGGATCGATTCCCTTCCATTGGTTTTTAGCGGTCCAGATCAGATGCCAGTGGGTGTTGGCTGACACATGTCTGTTGCCATCCGCCGTTCAATAAAGAGAGCAATGGATGGTCCGATCGTGTCCGCCTGAAGGACAGACAGGCGGACCCAAATGGTCCATCAGCGTGAAAGGAGCCCTAGAGTGGTTATTACAAATGGACAAGCCAGCTACACTTGGTTACAAGATATCATTCCTGGTCACTGGGCACCAGAGTTGCTCAACCATACTCTGTCCTTGGCCAGCCCACAGTGCCGGGTTAGACCATGATTAGTATATGGCCAAGCTATACTGAGGAAATGTACAGTCCTTTTTTTTTTGTTTCAGATTGCTTGCTTTCAAGCAAGTCACGCTTTTACACACTGAGTATTATGTGATCAGATTATCACTTGCAGCTTAAAGCTAGCCATGTATGGCTTGAACTTCATCTGATTCTGCCTACATTGGCACCACCTAATTCAACAAGAGAAAAAAATTGACTGAGCCAGGTGGAAAATTACTGGCTGAACAATGATTGTATCAGAGAAGTCACTGTTTGGGTATTCAGGCAAACACATGTTCTACGGCTGTCTGAATACAATTGCCGGTGATCTGCCGATATGGTTCCTCCTATCGATATGGTTCCCCCCCTTGACTGCGCAGGCGCAATCCGAGCCGACGGAAATCACCAAACCTAATCAGCTGTAGCAACAGGTCCAGGGCGACGTGGAATTTGCGGTAAGTGGGCAGTCGGCCTCACATCCTCGCTTCGCTCGCTCTGCTTGCTCGGCCTTCTGCCTCTTTTTTCAACATCCTCCAATCCACGGGGATGGTAAGGAATGAACCTGGATGCCGCCCTGAGCCGTGCATGCGCCGTGTACAGCTGATCAGGTTCATATATTTCCGTGGGCTTCGCCTGCGCAGTCAAGCAGGGAACCATATCGATAGGGGAACTAGCTCGACAAGACACCGGCAGTGCAGGTTCCTCCACCCATACTGTGTAGTGTTAATGGGTATACCTAATGATTTTCTATTGTTCAGCCTGCAGGCCGAGCAAGAGAAATTTATGGGAGAATGGCTAGCTTAAAGTGTATAGTCCTTGAGAGGTTGTTTTAACATGTGCCAGGGATTTTAATATAGATGAGTGGAAAAGGGTTTCTGGAAAGCTATTATGCTGTAGTAATTATGTTGGCTTTGTCCATTACTGATGGTTTCCTTCCTGTGAATGTGGCTGGTACATATTTAGATATATCTGTAAAAGAAATGCATTGCTTGTTTCCCATGTGAACTGTTGGGACTTTCAGCACAGTACTCTTAAGCCCTGCACACGCGTTCGGTTTTTTTGGCGTTAAAAAGTCAGCCGAGAAAACCAAGGGGAAACCCGAGAACCTGCTTGGTAAGTTTCCCTGTGTACACACGGCCGGGTTTCCCGTCGGGAAAACTGCGGGGAGAGCTTTGTCCAGGAATCCTGGCCGTGTGTATACTCCCTCACAGTTTTTCCCCATAGGAAAACTGCCGGATTTAAAACCGCCTGCCTGGAATCCCGGTGGGAAAATAGAGAGCAGGTTCTCTATTTTCCCAGCAGTTTTCCTATGGGGAAAACTGAGAGGAAGCATACACACGTCTAAAAGCTCCCCCCACAGTTCTCCCGACAGGAAACAGGAAACCACGGCCGTGTGTATACAGAGCTTTACTCTCTCGCTGTGTGTGTGTGTGTGTGTGTGTGTGTGTGTGTGTGTATATAGTATCTCACAAAAGTGAGTACACCCCTCCTTTTTTGTAAATATTTTATAATATCTTTTCATGTGACAACACTGAAACACTTTGCTACAATGTAAAGTAGTGAGTGTACAGCTTGTAGAACAGTGTAAATTTGCAGTCATCTCAAAATAACTCAACACAGCCATTAATGTCTAAACCGCTGGCAAGAAAAGTAAGTACACCCCTAAGTGAAAGTGTCAATATTTTGTGTGGCCACCATTATTTTCCAGCACTACCTTAACCACTTAAGGACCGCCTCCTGCACATTTACGTCGGCAGAATGGCACGACTGGGCACAGGCACGTACCTGTACGTCCCCTCTAAGAGCCCATTCGCGAGCGCGCGCCCGCGACTTGGTCCGAAGCTACGTGGCCGCGGACCCGATTGTCGCCGGTGTCCCACGATTGGTCACAGGAGCTGAAGAACGGGGAGAGGTGAGTGTAAACACAGTGGCAATGTCACTGATCGCCTGTTCCCTGATATAGGTAAGGGCAATCGGTGACGTCACTCGTACTACTCACCTGGTTGCCGCCACACACGCTTGACACCATCTCAACCAAATTAGTTTATCTTGGTCTCACCAGAGGGGACAGCAAACTTGCACTGTTATATAATCTGTACATTATAGCAAAGTGTAATTTCTTTAGTGTTGTCACATGAAAAGATATAATAAAATATTTACAAAAATGTGAGGGGTGTACTCACTTTTGTGAGATGCTGTAAAGATACTTGTATTGTTGCATGGATAACAATGTGCTAGGCAATCCAGTCCGTTTTTTATTTCAGCAGACTTTCAGCTGGGGCTGATCTTAGGCATTTCTTATGTATCTGCACATCTGCTGCATACTTGTGGTTTCTTTTCACTTCTTGACATACCAGAGATTTTCTTTAAAATATGTAGAAGCTTGGAAAGAAGGGCTAATGAACGCACTAGCCAGTAACAAAAATACCAAACTACATAACTCAAGAACACAAGTTCAGCAAAGGCATACAGCTTTTCTTTTGGTGCCATGCATTTTGGCAACTCTTGCATGCAGAGAAGTATATAAATAAACCTGTCCAAGATACAACAGATATAAATCACTCTAGAACCACAGTAAGGCTCCTTTCACACAAGGCACTTCTAAACTGCCCTTAAAACGCAGAGCGCATTTGCGACGCTTTTCAGGCATTTGCAGGGTGCTTTTTTAAAGGGCACTTGACTCAAAAATTCTCCCAAAAACATTTTGAGGAGCTCTAGAAGCACTTTTTTTAGGTGCATTTTGGGCACTTTTCAGACGCTTCACATTCATTTCAATAGGAGACATTTTTGAGGCACTTTTTTTTTTTAGCTCTCCAAAGATGCTGCATGCTGGATATTTTTCACCACACCACACTGCCATCGCATTACCCCAGTGTGAAAGCATTTTAATGGGAAGCATTTTTCGTGGGCTTTTCAGACGTCATTTGCGTAAGGCTTTTTCCGGCATAACGTTGCTCCTGCTATATGAGGAGCAACCAACGTTCGGTATGGACGTCGGGCCAGCGTCGAATTTTGCGTCGTTTACGAATAGGGCTTTGCTTAAAATACGTTCACGTCTAAAGCATTGACGATTTGCGGCGGAATTTCGACTGCAGACTGCAGTTTCTCTTTAAGCTGCAAAGAGATAATTTTGACACAGTTGGCCAGCTTGAACAAGTTTTGCAATATATGCGAACAAGAATCCCTGTTTATATGCAAAAGTTTGCTAAAATATGTAAGAGTGTATTGAGCAGTGTTGTATGTCCTAGCAAATCTAACAAAAGTCACCCCAGCCATATATCGATCAGGCGTAATTAGTTTTTCCACTTTTCACACAGAGACTAGCTGGAACAGTTTGATCAATAATTCATATTGCCTTAACCCCTTTATAACAAGACCAATGTTATGGTTTATAGCATTACCCTTTACATTTCTACTACAGCCAAAAACGTGTTTCTCTATTGTCCATTGGAGGACATAGCGTAATGATGATTATACAACCATGGGTTATACTGCCACATAAATGAGAAATTGACACTAGGCACATAGAACTTGAAAGTCTGACGAGCTTGCTCCAAACAAACTATTTAAAGTCACAGGAAACCTTGACATTGGCTTTAGGCACTTTAGTATACGTGTGTGTGTGTATATACTTTATTCTGGTAGGATACATTTTTCTTTATGGTAATTTTTAATTTTGGTGGTCTAGCACCATGTTGAACAAGAGAATTCATTGCTGATCAATGAGTCCCCTCCTTCCTTTAAGGCAGTGTTCTCAAAGTACCGGCCCGCGGGCCATTTTTAGCTGGCGCCATCTGGTGGTGAGCCGTTGGTATTACAAGTTATTACCACCAGATGTGAGCTGGCGCCATCTGGTGGTGGCCGTTGGTATTACAAGTTAAGCATTACAAGTTAAACAGCAATTCTAATGTCATTTTACACTATTTTCACTGCCATCTTCTTCCCTCTTATTAGAACCCCCAAACATTATATATATTTTTTATCCTAACACCCTAGAGAATAAAATGGCGATCATTGCAATACTTTCTGTTACGCCGTATTTGCGCAGCGGTCTTACAAGCGCACTTTTTTGGGAAAAAATTACACTTTTTTTAATTAAAAAATAAGACAACAGTAAAGTTATCCCCATTTTTTTAAATATTATTAAAGATAATGTTACGCCGAGTAAATTCATACCCAACATGTCACGCTTCAAAATTGCGTCCGCTTGTGGAATGCCGACAAACTTTTTTACCCTTTAAAATCTTCATAGGCGACGTTTAAAAAAATCTACAGGTTGCATGTTTTAAGTTACAGAGGAGCTAGAATTATTGCTCTCACTCTACCAATCGCGGCGATACCTCACATGTGTGGTTTGAACACCGTTTACATATGCGGGCGCTGCTCACGTATGTGTTCGCTTCTGCGCGCAAGCTCGTCGGGACGGGGTGCGTTTTCTGGCTCCTAACTTTTTTAGCTGGCTCCTAGATTCCAAGCAAATTTGTCAAACCCTGACTTACACCAGTGCTGGTGGTAATAATGCGCTCGCTTACACCAGTGCTGGGGGTTAATAATGTGTTCGTTGACACCAGTACTGTTGTTTTTGAAGTTTGAAAGTTTGCATGCGGCCCCCCATGGCATATGAAAACTTGTCTTGTGGCCCTCAGGTAATTTGAGTTTGAGACCCCTGCTTTAAGGTGTTCCATGAGCTGAATTTCCATTGGCAGCTGTTTCCCCAGGACAGAGGACACCTTTTTGCTTTTTAATTGGGACTGTGCGTTCTGCTTTATTATAAAGGATTTCACTATTTACCGTGGGTCTGGACTTTACTCTCATAGACCTAAACATTCTACCAATGCATCATCTCTTCTATCATTTTGACCCCGACTTGCTATCGCGTTCATTTCCTAGACCTTTTCTGACTGGCCTAAGAATCCAATAATAGAGTAAAAACCAACACTGCAAAGTAAAAATCTGATAATTTACTAAAGTTCCTTATAAACCAGGCATGTCCAAAGTCCGGCCCGGGGGCCAATTGCGGCGCCCGTTCCAGTTTAATGTGGCCCCCTGGTAATTTGGATATATACTGTATTTATCGGCGCTGCCTCGGAGGGGACAGGGAGAGGGGGAACGAGTGCTGTCAAATTGCATACAGGAGAAACTCCTGTTTACTCAGTGACATCTGTAATAGGAAGTCCCATCTCCTTGGCTGCCATTGGACGACTCCTCTGTCTATCATAGGAGGCGGGAGAAATTGTATTAAAGAGGCTGCTGTGTAAACAGGAGATTCTCCTGTATGTAATCTGTTGGTGCTCATCCCGCCCCCCCCTCCCCTTCTCTCCGAGGCTGCAGATGGACATCGATCAGGCTGCATTCATGGCAAGGCTGCAGATGGGCACTGATTAGGCTGCATTGATGGGCAATGACCCTTATTTTGCTTCACTGTTTATTTACATTTTTTTTCCCCTGAAACTTCCCTCCTAAAGTGAAGGTGTGTGTTAAACGCCGATAAATACGGTATATCCAAATAACACGCCCACGCTTATCTCTACACCACACACAGCCACAAAGGCCTCTTTAATACAATTTCTGTTGGGCAGTGTATTAGTACTCGAACGAACACACTTAGACCAAATTTTAATGGTTCAAAGAATGTCAGGCAAAATGGTCGGCCCTTATGCATGTTCACTTCATCAAATCTGGCCCTCTTTGAAAAAAGTTTGAACACCCCTGTTATAAACCAAGGTTTTGAAACATGTAGGTTGCCTTTCATAAGGTAGCAGGCAAAACACACCTCAGGTACCCATGCAAATACTTGTGCTGTCTCCTACATATCTAAAAGGTGTGTGGCACTTGTTATAGTCTTGGCAAATTGCTGCCCTGTCTATTATAGGCACTGTAGCCCATGGTAAGTTGTAAAATCTATTGGATAGAGGCAACTATCATTGGCGAGTACATTCACCCACCATACCTGCGAGCTGCCCACGTGTGTACTAAGCCCATTTTCCCAGATTGTTTGCAAACAGGTTTATGCTTGCCTGCAATAGAATTGCATATAGTGACCCCCAAACCTCTTCTCAGGTGCCCCGCCAGCACTTCTGGCTTCTCCTCTCTATCCAGTGCCCCCATAGAAAGCTGTTTACCTTATTTTAACTTGGTAATCTGCCAGTAAATCACATTTTTCAACAGAACAAGCTGTCATTTTTTATTTATGGAAAATCTGTTGCTGTAACTGCTTAAAATGTGTAAGGGGAAGTTTGGCTTTAGTTTGTTAGTGCAACTAACACTACCATCCCCCTAGATTAACAGTGCTGCTGTCCAAAAGTGTTGCTCCTTCATCCAAAGTGTAGGCCCCCGTATACATGTGCTGTGTTACGTTTTTTTGTGTTTATTAAAAGTCAGCAGCTGCCAAAAGTGTAGCTACTGACTTTCAATAAACGCACACTCATCTGTCCTATGATCCATCGATGTGGCCGCCTGAACCCTTGGTTCTCTCCCTCGTCATCGCAAGTGTGGGCATCTGGCTGTGACCGCTTGCAGCTTCACAGCTGGGTGCGCATTGTGCATGGCTGAGTCACGATGCGCCTCATCAATGACCGGGCAATTTTCTGGGACCTGTGATACGCCCCAGAAGATTGCAGGGAGGGAGCGGGAGAGGAGAACTTGCTTCGACAGGGGGGGCGGGTCTGCGCTGATTATCAGCGTAGCCCCCCTGAGGATCCTCACTCCAGATGACCAGGCAAGCCACCAGGGATTGCCACCACTGATGACCACCAGGGATGCCAATCTGTGCCCAAAATCGATGCCAATCAGTGCCCACAAATGATGCCAGTCAGTGCCCAGTAATGGCTGCAAGTACCTCCTTATCAGTGATGCCCATCAGTGTCAATCAGGGCAGCCTTTCAGTGCCCATCTGCCACACGTCGGTGTTGCCTATGAGTGCCTATCAGTTCCACCTATTAGTGCCCATCATCAGTGCCACCTCATTGGTGCCCATCAGTGCCACCTCATTGGTGCCCATCAGTGATGTAGAAAATTTACTTATTTACACAATTGTATAACAGAATTTAATTTTTTATTTATTTTTTATACATTTTTAGTCATATTTTTTTGCGCAAAAAAAAAAAAAAAACCCAGCAGTGATCAAATGCCACCAAAGGAAATCTATTTGTGGGCCCAAAGTAATAAAACAAATTGTTTGGGTATAGTGTTGCATGACCGTGCAGTTGTCATTCAATATGCGACAGTGCTGAAAGCTGAAAATTGGCTTGGGCAGGAAGGGGAGAAAGTTTCTGGTATTGTAGTGGTTAAAAGGTAACTCATTTTTAATGTGAAAGAAAACATCATGAGGATTTTAGTAAACTTTTGTTGCTGAGTTCATCTGCTGCGGTTTCTGTGGAAACTGACAGATGGGTTTTACTTCTTCCTTTCTGGCAAGTGTAGGGTTATACCCACTATAGTTACATGCCTAATCCCAGTGTTGCTAAGAGAAAAAAATCCTGGGAATAGCAGTCGGTCAATTTACAGGTTTGGAAATTTACATTACTGGGTCATTGCTGCATACAAACAGTGTACAGGAGGCTCTATTGTTGCTATGGTTACACATAAGCTATATTGTTGTGTTTTTTTGCCAGGTAAACAATGGCTGATTGCAGATTACAGACAATTTATATATTTTTTTTTAAAGTGCACAATCATTTAGCAATTATATACGGTTTGTATAATTTTTTTTTGGAATGGAGTAGCCCCTAAAGTGTATGTAAAGACTAAACTTTTTTTTTTATATTTTTTTTAGATTTGGATAAAATGTTGAAGGGTTAAGCCTAGTTCACACAGGCCGAATGTTGGGTGGCATCGGCAAGTTCAATAGAAACTGGCCAACATTCATCCTGTGTGTACTGCAGGTGGTCCAACAGAAGCTGACTTCTTTCGATGGGGCATGACTGAAAAAGGTCTACCAATTGGCTCTCGATCAGCGCTCTCAGCCAATGGCTGAGAGTAGGGTTGTCCCGATACCACTTTTTTGAGACCGAGTACAAGTACCGATACTTTTTTTCAAGTACTCACCGATACCGAATACCGATACTTTTTTTTTTTTTTTTTAATGTCATGTGAAAGTGGCAGTATTTTTTTTTTTTTTTACAGTGATTTTTATTTTTTTTAGGGGGCAGCTGAGAAAGGGACTGGGGAATCTGTTTCCCTAGTCCCTTTCTCTGTCTTAAAGGGGAGATGTCAGTGGTCTGTTAAGACCCCTGATATCTCTCCAAAGACCCCCAACAGGGCTGACTAAAAAATAAATAAAAAAATTGCAATAAATATTAAAAAACAAAAATGTAAAAAAACAAACAAAACACACACTGTGTTTTGTTTGTTTTTTTACATTTTTGTTTTTTAATATTTATTGCAATTTTTTTATTTATTTTTTAATCAGCCCTGTTGGGGGTCTTTGGAGAGATATCAGGGGTCTTAACAGACCACTGACATCTCCCCTTTAAGACAGAGAAAGGGACTAGGGAAACAGATTCCCCAGTCCCTTTCTCAGCTGCACTGGAAATGAATGGACAGGAGACAGAGGCTCCTATCCATTCATAAACTGAAGCATCGTAAACACAGTTTACGATGCTCAGTTATATGAATGGACAGAGTCAGTGATCACTGACTCTGTTCATTCTAAAAAGGTAGGAGCCGGGTTTAGCGGCTCCTACCTCCGCTCTCCCCCCTGACAGATTGAGGGGGGAGAGCGGCACGGAATGGGGAAAGAGAAGCCGCTCACGGAGCGGGGGGGGAGAGAAGCCGCTCATGGAGCGGGGGGGGAAAGAGAAGCCGCTCACGGAGCGGGGGGGAAAGAGAAGCCGTTCACGGAGCGGGGGGGGAAAGAGAAGCCGCTCACGGAGCGGGGGGGGAAAGAGAAGCCGCTCACGGAGCGGGGGGGGGAAGAGAAGCCGCTCACGGAGCGGGGGGGAAAGAGGAGCCGCTCACGGAGCGGGGGGGAAAGAGAAGCCGCTCACGGAGCGGGGGGAGAAGAGAAGCCGCTCACGGAGCGGGGGGAGAAGAGATGCCGCTCACGGAGCAGGGGGGAAGAGAAGCCGCTCACAGAGCGGGGGGGAAGAGAAGACGAGCATGGGGGAAAGATGGCTGCCCAGGTATCTGGTGAGGCATCGGAGCATTTCCCCCGAGTACAAGTACTCGGGGAAATGCTCGGTGTCGGTACCGATACCGATACTAGTATCGGTATCGGGACATCCCTAGCTGAGAGCCCTGACCGAAGTGTTTTGGTGGGGGAGGGGCGTCCCCCCGTTGGAGCACAATAGCACAGCAGGGGAGATCACTGTACTAAAGAGGACTTTTAATATTAGAAAAATGTACCTGTCCAGGGATTCCGCGGTGTCTTTACCCAAGCTGATTTTTTGATCGGCTCTCGGGTGCTGCCGTCGCCATCTCAGGTAAGGGAAACTGGCAGTAAAACCTTGTGGCTTCACAGTCTGTTTCAACTGCGCATGCACTGTGCATTGTGAATGACCCAGGGGTGGGGGAAGGAGGAGGGGGCCAAACTTCCGGATTCATTTTCCTGGGATCTGGGGACCCCCTTGTTAAAGAGAGCTTCCAGATTCTGATACGCCCCCTGCCCGCAGACTCCCACAACCACTGGCCAGGGTTGTGAGAAAGAGGGCCCTTGTCCCCATCAACAAACTTTCCCTATGGTCAGGGCATGTGGCCTGGTATGGTTCAGAAAGGGGGGTTTGGCGCTCGCTAGTCTCCTCCCTTTCCTGACCACCTGGGCTGCATGCTCGGATAAGGGTCTTGTATGAGTTTTGGGGGGGCATGCCATTTAAGGGTTCCTCTCAAAATCCATACCAGACTTAAAGGACTGGATTGGGGGGGGGGGGGGGGCTCGTTCCCGACTCTTGCATTTGCGTCCACAGACGCAAATGTTGGACTCAGCCCAGCCCCTGGCGCCCACGTCATTGGGTTTGATTGACAGCGGCGGGACCCAATGGCTGCGCTGCTATGAATCTATCCAATCAAGAGTCGGAAACCCGTGGAGAGAGGGACGGCGGGGACGCGCCAACAGAAATTTTGGGTTCAGGTAAGTAAAATGGGGGGGCTAGGGCGCCGGTGACTGCAAGGTGTTTTTTTCACCTTAATGCATAGGACCCCTTTAAGTGGTTTAAGTGTTTGTTACCCCAGGATTCAATTTCCTGACATGTGCCTGCTGTACCATATACTTGTATGACAAAGTATCTTGTTCTCTTTGTATTGCTTCCTTTATGTGAAATACCTGGTGTTCCTGCCAGTCCCTAAACTTTCCTGTTAAAAACAGACTTGTCCTGACACGCCTTTCACTGGGAAACTCAGTGTGCTATTGCTTCTCCTCCTCACCCGCTCTTAGACCCCTTTCACACTGGGGCATTTTGCAGGCGCTATAGCAATGAAAATAGCGCCTGCAAAGCTTCCTAAAACAGCTGCTCCATTCACTCCCGTGTGAAAGCCAGAGGGCTTTCACACTGGAGAGGTGAACTCGCCACTCCTAATGCGCTCCTGTCATACTGCCAGCAAAACGGCTCTTGTAGTAGCACTTTGTGGGCGGTTTTAACCCTTTTTCAGCTGCTAGCGGAGGGTAAAACCGCTAGAGGCCGAAAAGCGCCGCTAAAAATAGTGGCGTTTTACCACCGACGCTGGGGAGGGCTTTTTTGCAGCTCAGAATATATATATCTATACACAAATGTGTGCCTTTCATTTCAATTTTAAACTGGGTTGTTTTACAAAATTAAAGTTTATAATCACTTTAACTTCGTTCTTTCACATAAGATTAATTTTGACAAATTTGAGCCAGTATGACCATCTTTAGTAGATTGTACAATACGGTAAATTACTTTTCAAAGTTAGCACAAGCTTTCTCTTGAATGCTGTTCAAATGTTTCCTTTCATCTGTGTATGTAAAAGGGAAATATGAGCAAAAAGTATCACAGGCTTGAACATTTCCTTTATAACCATATCTGGTGTGTGAAGCGTGGCATGCTTAAATAATAGTATAAAACTGAGGACTAGTCAGGATGTTTCTATGGAAACATTCTATTTAAACTCTGATAGAAAATGGTGATAAATGTCTTGTATATCATTATGGAATGAATTGTATTGCTCTGCTATGTGACGTTTGTTTCATCTGCAAGTTAACATTTTTTCCTAATTTTGGAAATCGTGGCAATTATTTCAGTTTTTATGCAAGCCTAAGATGCTGTATACTGAAATATAATAATGCAATGCTGGCTTGTTGTCTCTACCAAACATTGCTGTGAAAATGTATGAATTACCCCCTTCCTGATTTTTTTTTTTTTTTTTTTTTGCATATTTATCACTTAAAAGAGAATCTTGTGCGTTTTTTTTTTTTTTTTTGTTTTTTTTCGATGGAAGCAGCATCGGACTGATGCTGCATCTGTCCCCCAGCACCTCTCCACTGATAAGCGAACGAACGCCGCCGATGTCAATCAACAGCTCTCCACTTGGCCCCCCATCCGTGCTCACTGGAGCACTGAGCTGTGGAGGGGCGGGTAATGGCTGTCTCGGGCTCTCAGCAGCTTGCTGAGATTGGTATCAGTCCAGGCACCTGATGACGCGGTGCCTGGACTGATTCCTGTGGCGTCAGCAGAAAGCAGACTTCAGCCCGCTCTCTGATGAAAACGAGTCAAAGGAGTGCAAAACGAATTGCACTCCTGTGACCCATAGTAGAAGCCCAGCCAAACAAACTCAGGCTGGACTTCTTTAACCACTTGCTTACTGGGCACATATACCCCCTTCCTGCCCAGGTGAAATTTCAGCTTTCGGCACTGTCACGCTTTGAATGACAATTGCGCGGTCATGCGACGTGGCTCCCAAACAAAATTGACGTCCTTTTTTTCCCACAAATAGAGCTTTCTTTTGGTGATATTTGATCACCTTTGCGGTTTTTATTTTTTGCGCTTTAAAAAACAAAAATAGAGCTACAATTTTGAAAAAACACAATATTTTTTAGTTTTTGCTGTAATAAATATCCCATAAAAAAAAATATATATATTTTTCTCAGTTTAGTCCGATACATATTCTTTTACATATTTTTGGTAAAAAAAAAAAAATCACAATAAGCGTATAGTGATTGGTTTGCGCAAATGTTATAACGCCTACAAAATAGGGGATAGAATTATTACTTTTCTTTTAATTTAATATTATTTATATATTTTTTTACTAGTAATGGCGGCGATCTGCGATTTTTGTCACGACTGTGATATTACGGCGGACACATCGGACACTTTTGACACATTTTTGGGACCATTCACATTTATACAGCGAACTGTGCTATAAATATGCACCGATTTACTGTATAAATGTGACTGGCAGGGAAGGGGTTAACACTAGGGGGCATCAGGGGGTTAAATATGTACCCTGGGAGTGATTCTTACTGTGGGGGGAGGGGGACTGACTGGGGGAGGTGACCGATGGTTGTCCCTATGTACAAGGGACACGCCATTGGTCTTCTCTCCCTGACAGGACGTGGAGCTCTGTTTACTCACAGAGCTCCACGTCCCTGGCTCTGTGACTGCCGATCGCTGGTGCGTGGCGGACATCGCGGCCGCCAGGCACACGCATCGGCACCTGTGTGATGCGGCATGCGCGCACGCCTCTGGCGGCGCGTGCACGCCCCCCCCCCAGTGCTGCGAGGCCGTATATAGACGGCCTCCCGGCAGATGAGAGCCACCTTGCGGCCGTATATAGTCAGCCACAGGGTGGGAAGTAGTTAAATGATTCAGATTTTCAAACTAATTTTAATATTACACAAAGATAACCCTAGTAAAACATGAAGTTTTTAAATTATTTCATTTATGTGAAAAAGTAATTGCCCCTAAAAGTAATTGCCCCCTAAACCTAAAAACTGGTTGTGTCATCCTTGGCGGCAAAAACTGAAATTAAGCATTTGCGATAACTGGCAAAGGCATAAATGGCAAGTTGTCAAAAAGTAATAAAAACACTGACGGTTTTTGACAATTCCTTTATTAAAAAATAAAGATGTGTTTTTTGAGGTTCACCCAAAAAATTAATTTTTAACATTAGATTTGGCCTAATTACGGGAAGCTGAATCTGGTGTTTTGTTTAAAATCAATGCAGTACTTACCGATTTAGAGATAGATGTTCTCCGTGGCTTCCGGGTATGGGCTGCGGGACTGGGCGTTCCTACCGTCGCATACAGCGCGTCACCAGTTTCCGAAAGTAGCCGAACGTCGGTGCGCAGGCGCTGTATAGAGCCGCGCCGACGTTCGGCAACTCGTGACGCGCTGTATGCGTCCGTCGGAAGGCTGTCAATCAAATAGGAACGCCCAGTCCCAAAAACCATACCCAGAAGCGGCGGAGAACATCTATCTCTAAAACGGTAAGTACTGCATTGATTTTAAACAAAACACCCGATTTTCGGGTGAACTCCCGCTTTAAGAACGCCTCTCCATGTTGTTCTGTGACCTCGTGCACATACAGGCTTTTAGGTGCTGTAAGTGGCATAGGCATATTCAAGCTGCAAAATAACCTCAGGGCCAGCACGGTCTGAAACTGCTAAAGGCTACTAAGGCGCGTCAAGCGTTTATTTTTTTTTTTTATAACAGGTCAATAAGTTCCTTATGAGAGCCCATTGATTTGAATAAAAGTCACATCCAAGTCGGATCATGATGAGGATCTTAAAAAGGGGAACCCCTCACCAAAATGGGGGGGAAAAAAATCCCGGCGTGGGGTACCCGCCAAAATCCATACCAGACCTGTATCCGAGCATGCAGCCCAGCATCCTGACCACCCAGGGAGGTGGTTGACTGGGTCTGCAGGCGGATGGGCTTATCAAAATCTGGAAGCCCCCCCGATCCCGACCCCCCCCCCCCCACTCTGTGAATGAGTATGGCGTACATTGTACCCCTGCCCATTCACTCAAAAAGTGTCAAAGAAATAAAGCCAGTGTGATGGAGTTGATAAAATGATTATTTTGTGTTTGTTATCTTTCTCCTAACCACTCAACTATTGCTTTCCTATTTTTTTTTGTTTTATTCCTTTTTGTTTCTTGAGAGAGAGAGAGATATATACACACACACACACACACACACACACACACACACACACACACACACACATATATATATATATATATATATATATATATATATATATTAGGGCTGTGCGTTAAACGCGATATTAACGGCGTTAACGCAAACCCATGTTAACGCCGTCAATATTTTTATCGCGCGATTAACGCAGGAGCCCTCGGGGTGGACGTGCAGAGTGTGCAGTGGCGCGGCGCGGCTTACCTTCTCGCTGGATTCACAGGCAAGTTACTCACCTTGTCCCTGGATCCAGCGATGCCACCCCGCTGTGTGATCGAGCGGGTCCTCCTCGCTTGGCGGGTCCTCCTCGCTTGGCGGGTCCTCCTCGCTCGATTCACAGTGCCTGTGTGCCGCCGATCTCCGTTCCCTGCGACGTTACGACGCACGGGAGCGGAGAACGGCGCCAAATTCAAAAAAGTAAACAAATACAATACACACAGTATACTGTAATCTTATAGATTACAGTACTGTATGTAAAAAATACACACCCCCCTTGTCCCTAGTGGTCTGCCCAGTGTCCTACATGTACTTTTATAAAATAAAAACTATTCTTTCTGCCTGAAAAACTGTAGATTGTCCAAAAGTGTCCCTTTATGTCAAAAATGGTTTTAGATCAGCTAGAAAACAGCGATCATAAATTATAATCACTTGCAGAATTGTGCGATATTTGTGGGGAAATTCGTCATAAATTAGATAGATTAATCGTGAGTTAACTATGACATTATTGCGATTAATCGCGATTAAAAATTTTAATCGTTTGACAGCACTAACACATATATATATATATATATATATAATGCGTGTTTCAGTATTCTGTGACAAGACACTATTATTTTCCTTGAATGAAAGTCATGACAGAGTTAAAATCTCAGCCCGGAGTAAAACTGAAAGCCAGATGTCTCCAAACCCCCTCCTTCCTACTGCACACCTTTCTGCCCATCCCATTGACCAAAGGCAAAATGGCTGCTGAAAGTCTGGAATGTTCGCTTCGTGGTCAAGAAACAGATGTAATAAGAGAAGGCTATATGAATAATCCAATCGGATGCACCCATATACGATGATGCTTGCTTATGTCATTTTGGCTATAAAGCTGTGATTTTAATAAAGCTCTTTCTGTTTGCGGTTGGAAGACGAAGAGGTCTGTGGTCTGAGTTATTGTCTGCGGTCTACAGACTTACATTGTCATGAATTTGACTCAGCGGCAGAATAGAATATGTCCTGGAATTGAGCCAGGGAATGTCCATTACACCAGCACCCAGACTTTTTTGACAAAGCAGCTCTTTTCCCTCCCAGGTGATGTCTTCTCCCTCCACTTTCTTCCGCTGTCTTCTTACTCTTGCTCTTCTGCTGCCTCCGGTTCTTCTTCCTTCTATCTTCTCCCGACACTAGCTCCCGCAGTTGTGCGAGCTCCGCTCTCTGCAGCTTCTTTTATAGACATGGGGCGTGGCCATCCAGTAATCATTCAGGGACCCGTCCCCTTGTGACATCATTGTCCCATCATGCCCCGGGCGGTGCTAAAATTTAGCATGGCTAAGCGCACTTTAACGCCAATGAAAAAAACTACTAAAAGTAAGTTTATACAGCCACATTTTCCTGATGTTGGTAGTGGCTTTGCAGCTTGTTTTTTCTAACTCTGTGTTCATGAGGCCTAAAGCTTTAAAAATGGGTTTGTAACCCTTTCTAGACTGATGCATGTCAATTACCTTGTTTCTCATCTGTTCTTAAATTTCTTTAGGCCCCTTTCAGACTGGGGCGGGAGCTGCGGTGGCGGTATAACGCCGCTAAAAATAGTGGCGCTATACCGCCGGAATTGCCGCGGGTATCAGCCGCTAGCGGTGCGGTATTAACCCCCGCTAGCGGCCGATAAAGAGTTAATATCGCCCGCAATGCGCCTCTATAGAGGCGCATTGCGGGCGGTATTGCCGCGGTTCCCATTGTTTTCAATGGGAAGGAGCGGTGAAGGAGCGGTATACATGCCGCTCCTCTCACCGCTCCAAAGATGCTGCTGACAGGAGATTTTTTTGTCTCCCGCCAGCGCATCGCCTCAGTGTGAAAGCCCTTCGGCTTTCACATTGAGGTAGCTGGGCAGGAGTTTTTCAGGCGGGATAGCAGCGCTATTTTTAGCGCTTTACCGCCTGAAAAACTCCTCAATGTGAAAGGGGCCTTAGATCGCAGCATGATGGTATTGCTTTTTGAGATCTTTTAGCATTCTTTACTTTCAGACAGCTTCTGTTTAGATGATTATTTGATTCAACGTGGCTGGCAGTATTCTGCCCTGGGTGTGGCAAGTAAAATTTAACTCGGCTTTTAAAAAAATGAGGTTAATCACAGTTCATTCATAATTTAGCAATTCATTTTTCACATAGGGACATGCAGGTTTGGACAGTTTTTTTTACTCTTAACAAATCAAATCTTCATTTAAAAACTGCATTTTGGATTTACTAATTTGTTTGATCTAAATCGTCAATTGTGACAAATACGCAAACAATCTAAAATCAGGAAGGGGGCAAATACTTTTTCACAGCACTGTATACACACATTCAGAGAAAATCTTATATAAAGGTTATTTTTATTTATTAATAATCTGAAGCTTTTATTTAAATAATACCTGGGAATCCTGTCATAAAGTTCCTTGTTTAATCACTTCCTGTTATGGGGTGGGATGTCCTTAGGTTAAAATGTACACCAGCTACAGATTGCAACTGCACTGCGTTTTAATCACAGTGCAGGAAACCCATATGGAACACGGGGTCCCGGCAATGCGTTCTGGTGTAAACTGGCCCTAACTGGAACCATATTTTGATAGGTTTATTTTTTGTTTATCTTAATAAGAAATAAAAAAAAATATCATATGTACCATTTCTGCAGACCCACACATCGCAGCTCGGGATCTTACTCACAAACCCTTGTAACAACTTATAGTGCTGTTCAAGGTGCTCTGTTGGTATTAAATATTGTTGTAATTGAAATGAATTGGACTCATTTAGAAAGGAAATTAATCTTTGTGTATTAGCATGTGTGGCAACACTGCATACTCCTCCTCTTATGATTTGGATCCCATTTTGTGATCTTTTATGTAAAGATAATTCTGTCCATGCGTTGGATGAGAGAGGACATTTTTGGATGTTATTGTTGCACTCTAGAGAAATATTTTATTCCAAGATTTCCACACTGGGGTAATCTCACTCTCACTCTGTTTTTTATGATAACCTTCAATTAATGTAAAAGAGATATGGGTGATGACAGCCAAAATATAATACTGGGACAACGTTAATGTCTGTAGCAGATGGCTATTACTTGTGGTGTAAAATTATAGCTAAAATTTGGGACATTTGTCTGTAAAAGTTTTTATTACGTCAGACAACTTCGAAAAGTCCAAGCAAGAAAATCCCTAAGTGCCAGATTGTCTGATGGGATTATATAGAATAAAATTGTTTGCATTTCCGTACTGTATTATTTAGTTCTGTGCTGCTTTTATTCTGGTTATTACATATGCAGCATGTTTAATCCTATAATAAAGCAAATCACATATACTTATATTGTGATGTATTTTGGTCAAATTGTAATTGTCATTTAATGATCATTCTTTGATATACACACCCTTACCACACTGCATTGTTAGGATAAGTGAGATAACAGAGATCACAAGGCAATCCTATTCTTGTCAAGGCAAGTGTTTGCTAGTGCTATCCAAAGAGGCTCTACTATCCTTGCTTGTCTAACAGCTCCTTGAAGAACTCCAGTCTAAAGCTTAATAGAAGAAAAACCTTTATACTGTGTTAAAGGAGAAGTACAGCCAAAGCTTGTTAGTTTTTCACTCCTGTGACCCGTTTTCAGCAGAGAGTGGGCTGAAGTCTGCTCTCTGCTGATGTCACAGATGTCTGTCCAGGCGCCGCGTCATACCGACAATGGAAGTCGTGATCCGCCAGGTGCCTGGACCAACGCTACTCGACTCAGCCTCTCAACAAGCTGCTGAGAGGCTGAATCGGCCGCTCCCCCTTCACAGCCCAGCTCTCCAATGAGAGAGGAGGGCACAGAGCATAGAGCTGATACTGACAGCAACTTTCTGCTCAGAGAGCTAACAGAACCGAGCAATCAGTGGTGTTCGATCACTTGGTTTTCGATCACTTGGTTTTCAGTGCTGTGTCCACCTAGTTGGGTATTAGGCTTCATTTCCATGGACGTTTTTGCAGCCACTTTTCTGAGCGTTTTTTGCAGCTTAAAAACAGCTCTCCATGTTAGTCTATGGCCTCATGCCCACCATGACGATTTTGAGCTGTAGATGGCTTAGCCATTTTTAAGCTGCAAAAAAAACCAGGACCAGTACGTTCTGAAGCTCCAGCGTTAGAGCTGTAAAAACGCCAGACGTTAAACGCGCAAAAACGCTCCAGCTCAAAAAAATAATAATAAAAAAAAAGAAAACATGGACAGGCGTTTTTTAAGCTGTAAAAAAGGCTAACAAAAGTGGCTGTAAAAACGTCCATGGAAATGAAGCCTTAATCTGCAAAAAAAGCCAAAACCCATACTTCTTTTTAGGTTTATGTTTGAGTCTGTTTATTAAATACAAATTCTGTGCTAATCATAAACATAGACACTATGGGGCAGATTCACGTACAATTGCATGTGAGATACGCTACGCCGCTGTAACTTTCTTTTCAAAGCTTTGAATCCAGAAAGAATTTGCGCCGTAAGTTACGGCGGCATAGTGTATCTCTCGCTGCGTAACGGTGCGTAATTCAAATCGGCGAGTAGGGGGCGTGTTTAATTTAAATGAAGCGCGTCCCCGCGCCGAATGAACTGCGCATGCGCCGTCCCTAAATTTCCCGCCGTGCATTGCGCTAAATGACATCGCAAGGACGTCATTGTTTTGAAGTGGACGTAAATTACGTCCAGCCCCATTCACGGACGACTTACGCAAACAAAAAAATATAATTTCAAATTCGACGCAGGAACGACGGCCATACTTAACATTGCGTATGGCATGCCACCAAATAGCAGCTTTAACTATACGCTGAAAAAAGCCGAACGGAAACGACGTGAAAGAATGCGACGGCCGCTCGTACGTTCGTGGATCGTCGGAAATAGCTAATTTGCATACTCAACGCGGATTACGACGGGAACGCCACCCAGCGGACGCCGAAGAATTGCATCTACGATCCGAAGGCGTACGAAGACGTACGCCTGTCAGATCTAATCCAGATGCCGTTGTATCTTGTTTTGAGGATTCAAAACAGAGATGACGCGGGAAATTTGAAAGTACGCCGGCGTATCAGTAGTACTTTCTTTGTGGATCTGCCCCTATATAGGAAAATGTTTGAGGACACCTGCCCATCACACTTGTAAAAGGTTTTTGGACATCCAAAACCATGGGCATTAATATGGAACCCTTCCACATTTGCAGCTATATCAACCTCCACGCATCTGGGGAAAAGTGTGTCAGGGGTTTAGTTTTATCTATTGCCACCAAGTTGGAAGTGCAGGTTTAAAATGTCTTTGTATTTTTTTAGCATTACCACTTCACTTTTGCTTGAAACACAGGGACCTGGTAATCTGGAGGATTTTGTTCAAACTTTTGCCCATATAGTTTAGAATAGTATATGAGCACATATTATTAATGCCATGTGATTCATCAACCTGTGCAGGGAGTTATGTTTTTTCTGCTGAGGTGCATGGCAAAACGTCATAGCTGATTCTATGCCAGTGCTTTATCTCTCTGGTGTTTGGACCACAAGTGAACTGCTTATAGAATTTATAGGCACGTCCACTACAAGCAAGAGTGTGTGTGACTGCGAAGGCATATTTCGGGTGATTAAACTTTACACATTGGAAATTAACTTTTTTTTTTTTTTTAGTCACTGTAAATTGAATGGCTTTCTTTGTACATTTGCCTCAAGTTAACCTGCCTTTCACTACCTCTAAAAGGTAGCAATAAAGTGCCCTTCATTTTCAGATCACCTTTATAAATTGGAGGTTATAATATGTGTGGCTTTTCCTTTCACAATGGGAGCACCATTTGAGTAAGCAATACTTAGACTTGGCTCATCTTCAGGAGGATTATTTCATGCAACCTTTTGCCAGGAAATTCAATTTATTTGCCATGTCAGGAATACTTCTTGTTTTAATAACCTTTGTGTGTGCATCTGAATGTATGCGAGTCTTTAGCCACATTCCTAATTGGTTTGATTAAATTGGCTGACCAGCACTGCTTAACAATAGAAAATATTCCTTAAGTTGATTTGCTTCACTTTTCGCCAAGATTTTTGCTAAAAATATGTTTTCTCAGCTTGGCTGCCCTGAAAGTGGAAAAATACAGGATTTTGCATTGGTTGAGATAACCAAAACAAAGTGACTGGGAAAGATTGTGCAGATGGGACCAAATTTAAATTGCATATGTGTTTTACATGCAGATTTTGTTAGCTGGCGATTATGATGCCCATTCTAGACTCTGGTGTTCAAAAGCAACATTATCTTGTTAGGTGAGGTGTTTCTAAAATCTGTGTGTGTGAGACTAACATGGCGGGCAGGCCAGCAATAGCTGTAACGATGTGACAAGTGTGATCCTGCAACCGGCACAACATTAGCATTGCCCAGCCTTTCACTTCTGTCAGCGGAGAAACCCCTCCTGACAGGCGCTTCACAGTCCTGGTGTGACATCAACGAGAGGCCGGCTTGAGGAGAGGACCCAGAGGAGAAAAGCATGGCATGCTTCTGCTGGTGCTGTGACCTAGAGGAGCCGCCGAGTCGAGGAGGATCCAAGCACTTGTAATCCCACAAGTAAGCAGATTTCCATCTGCATATGGAATTAACTCTTTGGATTGGATTGCATTGGGGGGGTTAATTACGAATGGTATTTGTAATATGCAGCATGAGGGGGTCAATGTATTGCCACTGGTCACTGATGCCTTAGTGACCCGTGGCAGTTAATTAACCCCTTTATGCTGATTTACTGGCACCAGTGTCAATGTTAACACTGACACTGATGCCATAATGCAGCACAAAGGGGTTAATTAACTGCCACTGATCACTAATGCATCAGTGACAATACATTAATTTAAACTAGTTGCTCAAACTATGAACCTCACCTGCTTAGAGCCTCCAGCAAGCGAAACTCAAGAATTATTTAATGAACTATTGGATTTTTTCATTGACAAAATCGAAAATATTTGTGTAATGATTCAACAGAAAAAACAACCAACCGCATTCAGACAAAACAAGAAGAAGAAATCCATAAAAATAGTCTGCGATCGACAAATTTTTAGTTGGTCCCAATTACCATCGACACCACCAAAAAAATCTTTAAAAGCCTCTGAGACAACGCATCATCACATGACACCATTTCTACAAAACTCGTGAAAGAATGTACCGACATCTTGGCACCCACCATAACGCACATCATAAACCAATTGTTCAAAGAATGTTTTGTTCCGAGCTCCCTCAAGCAAGGCATAATTAAACCCCTCCTAAAGAAACCCAACCTCTACCCTAAAGACCCAAACCATCGCAGACCGGTAACAAGCCTTAACACCATATCCAAGATCATGGAGAAAGCAGTAGTACAATAGCTACAACCCCATTTGGACGCCCACAAACTTCTAGAACCGCTACAATCATGTTTCCGCCCAGGCCACGGGACAAAAACTGCACGCCTCAAGATATGGGATGACGCCCTCGAAGCAGCAGATGACGGAGAATCC